>NC_142284.1:49136544-49292020 GCF_965620075.1 Prunus avium | reverse complement strand
CAAACGTCTTTAGAATGCAATTTGGTTTCATTCCTTTGAGCCAATGTGTTTGATTTTAAAGCTTTGCCTTGCATTCATTTTTGTGGTCTACACAAGTGATATACATATATTTCAGTTCTCCCTGATTCTAATATTTTAGTCACTCAAAATTTTTGTTCATATTAAGAAACTTCCCTTTTTTTGAAGTTGGGGTATGGATGTTCGATAACTTAAATAAATATATAAATTTATTTACTCTTTTTTATTAATTATTAAATTTTTTTTTTTTCCATATTTTTTTGGAGCTCCCACATGAACTGACTTTCAATTACATTTTTCAAATTTGAAACATCGTTACTAAATGTTTTAAATGTAATTAACAAAACTTTAACCTATAGCGTCTTATCTCAACCTTTATTCTCCTTCTATAACATATAGCTGTTTATACATCATTGTTGCTTCTATAGCTTACTTCTCCACTAGATTATCTTACTTCTGTAACAAATTTGCTCATTAGGTCACTAGATCATCTTATTTCTGTTTATAGGTTATTAGGTATTTTTAGATCATTTAAATTGTGGTTTGTGCAGTTTTTGTTGTTGGCCTGAATTCTATAACAATAGCCATTGTCTTTGCTCAAATTTTCTCATTTGTCGACACTGACACCGACCGTTTACCAAGTTTATGCCAATAGAGTCAACACCCCTTGATTTGATTCTATTAAAATTGTCACAATTGTTTTCAGTTTATTTTCAATTGATTCAATAAATTGACCTTATACTTTTATCCATCAGATTAATAGAATGCTTGATGTATGTAAATTGTTATTTCTCTGGTTTACTTTTTTAACTTAAGTCTATCATAATAATTAACGCTTGCCATTTTCCGACTTTATACCAACAGAGTTAAAACCTCTTGAATGGAGAAGGAACATTAGCCAGCTACACAACAAATGCAGCAACAGCTAGATACCCTTGCAAGAAACATCAAAAAAGAAAAATCCATGTCCACCACCCATTAAATTATAGATAAACGCCTGTTCAAGTTTTTTTTGAACAATATGCAGCTCAAGGCTGCACATATTTTTGATGTTTTAATAGCTGCTTAAAATATGCATAATATTTTAACATAACAATCAGCATATAAAACATGTTAGTTTATTTTTTACAACTTAAGCTTGCCAAACTAAGCATGATGGCACTGTTTAGATCTCAATGTATATATAAATAGGGCCAGTATTTTAACATAACAAGTAGCACAGATTTGACAAAGCCATGTTTCCTACATATTTTTACGACTTTATACACATTTGAAGCAATTTCAAAACCCGCAGCTTCGCGCGGGCGCACTTGCTAGTATATACTAGTGTGCAGCATCTACGTCATGATCTTGCACATAGGGGAGCAAACAAATTGTATACGTCATGATCTTGCACATAGGGGAGCAAACTAGCAAGGAACAACATAAGAAAAGTTGGCAGAAGTCTAGAGCCATACGAACTGGGGGTAAATAGTTAATAGACATCTCAGTAAGCCGCGATACATTCCTAAGAAGCAAGTTTATCTTGGGTCCATAATAAATCAATGAAACAAGGTTTGCATCATGGATCTCAACGCTTTCAAAATAGCAACTATGTAGCTCTAAGTACTTCAACGCAATCGATGAACCGACAATTCTTAGGTTACCCGACTTCGCACCCAACAGTGATACTCGTTCAAGAAATACACAGTTAGACAAGAAGCACTCAACAACTTCTGCAGTCATTCGACTAGACCTCACATCAATACTTTTTAGAAACTTTAAGCAACTGTATCTACAAGGGCAAAGATTTTCACTTTCAGGAGACCCAC
The DNA here is from genome assembly GCF_965620075.1 of Prunus avium. NCBI lineage: Eukaryota > Viridiplantae > Streptophyta > Magnoliopsida > Rosales > Rosaceae > Prunus > Prunus avium. The sequence goes on along the minus strand of NC_142284.1, from coordinate 49,290,191 downwards.
ACAGGTGCTTCACAGGGGACCCCAACCCCCCTCCGGTACCTAAGACTCCCTGGAGATTCTGGAGACAACTAGTATAGCTCAATTCCATAGTCGCATCATACTTATCATTGCGTGACACGAACAACTCAAGTTTCTGGACTCTCCTTTTCGCAGCAAAATGAAGCCATCTACCTGTTGAACTTTTATACCTCTCGTCTACCAGATCAATATAAACGCTAAATTGCTCTACGTTTCCACCTCTGTGTTGATCCACTACACTATTCACCCGCTTGACGTACGCTTCGATTTGCATGTCATCAGGTCCCCCGAAGTCGAGAGTCGTAGTATAAACACAAACATAACGCCATCGCTTCGAGAGGATACTAGTAGCTACTTTTTCCTTCAGTGCACGCAAGCAGGACACTATAGTCACAAGAATTACATCTGGTAATTCACTGATTCGATCCACCAAGTTGGAGGAACCCTAATTACATGTACAAGAATTTGACCCCAAACAAGAACAAAAAATCAAAATAACGAAAAATAAATATAACAAGAATCTAAGATCAAAACCAAAAGAGCGAAGGAGACAAAAAAAGAACAAGAATCGAAAATCAAAATCACAATATAGATGGCAACGATTAGAAAACCCAAGCAAAATTGACAAAGTTTGACAGTTTTACCTGGTCTTGGGAAACTTGACAGGTTAAACGCAGGTTTTTTTGGTCCATTTAATCTGAGGGGTGGATCTTAAGCCTAAAGCTGTCTTTATTTAATAACATTTTTGAGTTTATCTTTCTTTCAAAACGTCATAAAGTAAACAAAATTATCAGGTTGCATCCTTGATGTTTTTGAGTCACTGGAGTCCCTAAGATTACACGCGTGCTCAAAAGTAGTCTTTGTCGCCAGGTTATGTAGAAAAGCCTATTAAATTGTTGACGAGACACACAAGGCGTGATATCATTGGATATGTGTGATTCGTCATCAATTTAAAAGATTTTTGGACGGAATTTAACAACATGGATTATTTTTAAATGCATGTGTTAACCTTGAGGACCACTATTTAAAACATTAAAGATGCAACCTAATAATTTTGTTAATCTCATGATGTTTTGTGATTTAAAAAAACCCAAAAAAAAGTTCAAGAATACTATTAATTTGATTGAAATTATGTTGGCAGACATTGAGTTTAAGTCCAAAATGTCATGCTGCTCACTCATACAATATGTGATTAAGTATCCGATTAAATTAAAGAGTCCTAATTCAATTATAACTTAATGAATATACAATTTGCTTGGTGATGGAGTCCTAGTTGAATTTGGTAATGAGAAGAATTCACGCATATAAACAAAAGGTTCATGTCATTACAAAGTGGTCACACGCTTAAAGTACTCAAACGCCCCATCTAGAAATTGTGTGATATGGTGCTTGCACAAGGTAGAAGACTTTTGTAGTGATCATATGGCTTCATATGTTAGTGATTAGTGTCTTTGAGAGTGTGTATATTCACTTGCCACCAATTAACAGAAAACCTTTAAAAGTTTTTGGTTGTGGGAATATCACCTGGTTGTTGTAAGATACATTTCTGCAAGGATTCCGTTTAGCGCTTCAAAATCAAATCCAGCATCCATAATGGTTGTTCAATAGTTCAATGTAATAGTTCAAACTACAATTTTACTTGTAATGGTACAATTCAATAACTTCAAATCAATAGTTATATCTTCTTACATTTTTTTACATATTCAAATAAAATAAAATGGATAAATTTAATAACACTAAAAATTGTACCGTTGAAATATTCTCAAAGAGATCTTTAAAAAGAGACCAATTTTGAATATATTAAAAAATATATTAATTGCTATATTTTTTTCAATTGCATTGAAATATTGAACAACCATTGTGAATTCTCTTAATGGCATAATGCATTAATTGCTGTATTTTTTTAATTTTTAATTAGCATGTGGGTCCCATAGTTAGCCTATTGCAATAAACTAAATCACATCATTACAAGCAAGGACGGAACCATAAATTTTTATAGGCGTGGGCTATTATTTCTTATATGGGTAAAGATCTAAAAAAAATTCCATATTTTATTCATAGGAGAAAACTTGAAGCTAACTGGAGATCTGTTTAGATAGGACATGCTAATTTTTGCTTGGATGGATTGGGCTAATTTTTGTAAAATGAGGTATAGTGCTTAAAAATTAGTATTAAATTTCTTTTTTTCCAAACTTTGCGCTAGGCTAGAACCCACTCTAGCCATAGTGTAGTTCTGTCCTTGATTACAAGTGAGATTTTACTGTTTTAATTCAATTTCATGCAATAAAATTGCATTGATCCTAACCATTGCAAATGCTCTTAACTAAGTTATTACTGTAAACAAGATAGCCACTTACATGGCTAGGGGTTAAAGTCTAGCTCATCTTTCAATAACTGCTCGAAATCAATGCATATATAAACATGGCAACTTACAATGAAAATATGTTCTTCAGTTGAGGTAATTACAAGCAATATTGGAGGAATAACAAAATCGAACTTAGGAATTTGAGTGCATGGATAAATGTTATTATCGACTTGTGCTATAAGTTTATAAGGAGCTTATCTTTCTTCTTTCCCGAATTTATTATCTTCTTTTTTTTCTCCCTTAAAAAAAAGGTTAGACAATTTCCATTTCGTAATAAGATCTAAATATTTAAATTTTTCGTAATTAAAAGAAATCTTGTGAAGAATAATTAGTCAATAATTTTATCATATTCTATATTTTAAGTGCAAACATGTATTTATGCTAATAATGAGATGTTGGGAATACTCTGTCTATAGAAAGGATTATTACTCATTGGCATAAATTGCTTCTTTTTTTAAAATCTTTCTTTTCTGGGCCATAGTTGCTATCATTCTTTTATTTTTAAGCACAAAGTGGTAGGAACCCCATACCATATCTCATATGGACGAAGTAGCAAAAAACTTATTTACACGCCTCCACCATTCAAATTAACACACAAATATAACACATCATTCCTCCTTTTATCTCACTATCTTGAAGTTGGTTAGCTTGGAGATTTGAGCAATAGAAGAATCCAATTTATTTCAAACATTGGAAAGATAAATATCACTAGATCACTAATCAGATTCAATATCGATGGCATAAACGATAGTGGTCTTCTAACAAAAACGACACAATTAATGTTTGAGTTTTTATCGTTAGAAATAGGTGGGATATTGTATTAAATTGAAAGTGTACCACTATTAGCAATGCAAAATTCTAAAATAACTTGTGCGCCAAGAAGCCTAACTTTTATCAAACAAGTGTACATTGAAACTAAATAAAGAAACAAAAAGCGTCTGAGGGAGAAAAAATAGGTGGTGATCAGTGACTGAATTAGGCATGCTTTTTGTATTGGATATCAAATCAATATGTACTTCACCAAATAGGCATGCAATACGTTGATTATAGATTGAATTGAACCATGTGCAGTGCAGGTAAAATGAGTGAATTTATTTGTCATTCTTCTCTCATGACTCGTATTATTGGCATGAACATATTCTTTTTTAGTAGCAGATCAATTTTTGGGTTCATGGTTGGTGATAATTAAGAATGGGGTTTCTTGACAGGTCAACAGAAAAATGTGAGAATTTGATGAGTTCTGAGGGAGAAAAAACATGTCATGCGTTTAATGGTTATTTCAAAAGTAGAAAAATGGGATATTGGAGAAAACCAAATTGAATACCAAGTGTTGAATACCTTGTTTTTTTTGCCTGAGATGAATTATGATGTGACCAACAAAGATTGCTTGCTAGCGATGATGGGAGTATTTGGCAACTTCGCCACGGAAGCAACTAGTAAGGAATAGAAACAGAGTCTAAGCAACGAAACAAAAACAAAAATCCCAAATATACCAAATACAGGGGAAAGGCAGGCACAAGGACCTAATAATTCTTTGCCCTTACAAAGTTTACATGTTCAGTGATTTGTCTTTTGAGCTGCCTCATAGCAAGATCTACTGGCCTTCCTTCATGAGAAAGTGCATCTTTAATGTTTTTGAGTCATTTGGGTCCCTAAGACTACACGCGTGCTCAAAAATAGTCTTTGTCGCCAGGTTATGTAGAAAAGCTTGTAAATTGTTGACAAGACACACAAGGCGTGATATCATTGGATATGTGTGATTCGTCATCAATTTAACAGATTTTTGGTCTGAACTTAACAACATGGACTATTTTTAAATGCATGTGTTAACCTTGAGGACCACTATTTAAAAGATTAAAGATGCAACCTAATAATTTTGTTAATCTCATGATGTTTTGTGATAAAAACCCAAAAAAAAGAGTTCAAGAATACTATTAATTTGATTGAAATTATGTTGGCAGACATTGAGTTTAAGTCCAAAATGTCATGCTGCTAACTCATACAATATGTGATTAAGTATCCTATTGAGTTAAAGAGTCCTAATTCAATTATAACTTAAAGCAACTAGTAACGAATAGAAACAGAGTCTAAGCAACGAAACAAAAACAAAAATCCCACTTATACCAAATACAGGGGAAAGTCAGGCACAAGGAACTAATAATTCTTTGCCCTTTAGAGGCGTACAAAGTTTATATGTTTAGGGACTTGTCTTTTGAGCTGCCGCATATAAGGATCTACTGCCCTTTCTTCATTAGGATGCATAACAATTTTTTCCAGTTTAACAGCGTTCTCAATTAAGTACATGATAAGCTTATCGTCACCAGGCCGACCACGATAGTCTCTCACTTCCACTTCCCTGAGGGAATTATGGGAGCAATTGGCAGCTTCCTTGATTCCTATCCCACGTCCCGGTCTCACCACACCTGTCAACTGCAACAAGAACCGAAATACCATTAAGTATCCTTGATGACTTCTTGACCATTTCGAAATGACACAGATCATTCCAACAGGAAAAGTAGTGACCCGAGAAAATTCAACATTAAGTAGAAGCAACTGGCAGTGGACCGACTGAATGGAAGATGAAGATGCATTCTTCTACTTGGTTAAAAGTTACAGCTAAAGAGTTACATTTAGTAAGAAAATCAAGTCAAGATAGCCGTAAGGAAATAAGGTCATAAATTTAACTTCACTTGAAATAACTGACCAACGGAAAGGGAGCATTAATCTCTACAGAGGAGAGATTAGGCACAAAATACAAATTAAGTGAGTGATCATTGAACTGGAATGACATCAGTACATTAAAAATATCATTCTTTTAAACCCTATCTATATAAATATACCTCCAACACCAGTTTCTGCAACTCTGGAGATGCCTTAATGAAAGAAGCTAATTGAAGGAGACAGCAATCCTCATCAGTTGCAATCTTTACTTCCAAATGTTTGAGAATTTCTAAGCCAGGAAATGTATAATTCTCTTTGTGGATCTGAAAACCAGACAAAGGGTAAGGCACCGATATATATATATAATCCAAGAAACAGGAATGAAAACCAACACATAATTATTACCAGGCTTGTTTTCAGTGTGAGGACCTCCAGCTGAGGATGACAGGAGTGCAGTTTGGAGAAGACAGACACTGTAGAAGCTCTGCTATCACAGGCAAGGGACACCTCAGCAAGCCGCGGCACATTCCAGAGAAACAAGCGTATCCAATCTCCAGCATAAGTAAATGAAACAAGATTTGCACAACTGATTTCAATGCTTTCAATGCGGCAATTCCGTATCTCTAAATACTTCAATGCAAGAGCTGGTCCAACAACTCTTACTTTATAACCAAAACCTCCGCAATCACTCAGTAATACTTTTTCAAGGAATTTACAGTTGCCCAACAAGCATTTGAAAGCTTCCCCCACCGTAACAACACCAAACAAAGAAATGGATTTTACAAACTTGAAGCCACCGTATTTACAAGGGTGTGGAATATCACTAACACCATTACACTCGTGCTTCAGCTTGTAGTTACCTATGAATTCATGGGGAGAAGAAGCATAGGCCAAGTTCATAGAACTAGAGAAAATTCCATCATCCAACAAGATCAACATAACTTTCTGGACTCCGTTTCTCTCCGTAAACTCCAGCCATTTCCCGAACGTTGCATTTTTGGACCTATCATTTTCCATATGGAAGAAAGCCATGAACTCCTCTACATGTCCCCCATTGTGATTTTCCACAACACGATTTACGAAATTGACGTAAATTTCTCTTTCCCTCTCTGGTTCGAGCTCCTCCTCGGAGAACCTATATTCATCCCTGGCCCACACACTGCGCCATATCCTAGAGAGTAAACGAGTATCCAATATTTCATCCTGTTTCAACCTAGACACTATGCTTCCAAGAATTCCTTCTTCTAATTCACTGATTCGGTCCATCGAGTTGGACGAACCCTATATTATTGTACAAGAATAAAAAACAAACTATCAAACACAACACAAAAACATAAATCAAGAATCAAAATAAGTATAAAAATGCAAGAATACGATGATATTCTGGCACAGATCTCATGGTTCGTCCTCAAATGAAATATTATTATATTCAAATAAAGCAGAAAATTAACAAGAAACATAAATCAAGAACAATCATTGAGAATGAGAAGCTTGATAGTCGATCGTACCTGGCCTGGAGCAACTTGATGAGAAGTATGAGGCCGCTTTGGATCCATTGCCATTGAAACTGAACGCTAGTTCTCACGGCTGCAGCGACGGAGTAGCGAAGCGAGTGAGGAGAGGTGATAATACTCTAGCTATCTCTTCTCAACCTTCAATCACATATAGCAGAAAAAAGAGTTAACGAAAGCACACTAAACTCTCCCCGCCTAAACCGCCTCCCTCAACAGCTAATCCAACAACCAGTAACCAATTAACATCCAGCTGTTAAAAAATTGCCACGTAGACCCCTAAATAGATGCCAATTGGACAATCGACGCTGTAATAATATCTTTTTAATATTTCTTTTTTTTTTCTTTGTTTCTTTCTTGAGTTGCTAATTCTGGGCTAGAATGTTACTCATATTTTGAGATGTAAAATTAGGCCTGTGGGCCTTACTTTTTTTTTTTTTGAGAGAGAGATAGAGAGAGAGAGAGAATTGGGCCATCGGGCCATAATTGTTACAACTTTTTTTTTTCTTAGCCCAAAATATAAAGACAGAACTCAATACCAAAGTTCAATCCAATCCCTACACCAACATAATACCTCATTCCTCATTTAATCTTATTAGGATTGGCTTCACACTAGTTTAGACTATCGCTTATATTAAAAAATCAAACAAATCTTATTATCAACATTTTTTTAAATATAAAATCTTATTATCAACATTATAAAGAAAAGTATAGTAGACGAGTAATTAGGTTTGATGGCATAAGCAACCGTCGTCATCTTAACAAAAATGACACAAATAAGGTTTCCGTTGATGTATATGACGCAATCGTTAAGCCAGGAAAAATAACAATGTCCTTTGAAAAAGGAAAACAAATTCAAAAGAAATGAAATTTGGTTTAAAATAACCATTTATTAGATAATTGTAGATATTAAACAGTATCCTCAAGCTCAATCTCTACATGACAATGGCTTGTAGACATCATCAACCACAAAGAAAATCTTATTGCTTATGCAACCAAAATCTATTTGAGGGATCACTCAATAGAAGCTATATATAAAAACATGTTTTCCACAAGATGATATATACAGAACTATTAATCTAGTGCAATATTTGCATCAGAATATCAAATCAGATCAAGCCAAAACAGGTTCTAGTTTTACATGTCAAAACAGTACAGATCTACCAGAAGCTCAATCTTGCCTAGGCAATAAGTCATCCGTATTATTTAGACCTTTAAAAAACTCTCTCTCTCTCTCTCTCTCTCTCTCTCTTCGTTTTCATTGAGCAATCATTTTCACATGTGCTGAAACTCAACAACGATATATTCAATCACTTTAGCCCTGATCCCATTTAGACGTTTACGTTGCAGACAAAAATTAAGAGACATTAAACATCATCAACTATACAAAAGAATAGTGAATCTTATATTGCTTATGGAAGCAAGATCTGTTTTTGCATCCTCAGTTTGACATTGCATTGCATAGAGATAGAGTCTCATCTGTCATACATTTTTATTCAAATGCAAGATCCAGCAATACTGATTAATTTGGTGATCAGTGACTGAATTAGGCATGCTTTTTGTATTGGATATCAAATCAATACGTTGATTATAGATTGAATTGAACCATGTGCAGGTAAAATGAGTGAATTTATTTGTCATTCTTCTCTCATGACTCGTATTATTGGCATGAACATATTCTTTTTTAGTAGCAGATCAATTTTTGGGTTCATGGTTGGTGATAATTAAGAATGGGGTTTCTTGACAGGTCAATAGGAAAATGTGAGAATTTGATAAGTTCTGAGGGAGAAAAAACATGTCATGCGTTTAATGGTTATTTCAAAAGTAGAAAAATGGGATATTGGAGAAAACCAAATTGAATACCAAGTGTTGAATACCTTGTTTTTTTGCCTGAGATGAAATATGATTTGACCAACAAAGATTGCTTGCTAGCGATGATGGGAGTATTTGGCAACTTCGCCACGGAAGGAAGCCGTTTGAAATTTTTATTCTTGATGAACTATATTATTTACACGAGGAAAGAAGTGAAAAGTATGTCAAGCGGTCAATAGTGCAGTGAAACAACTTATAAAAACTAGTTGCCTTAACAACAACTAAACATGTAAATTCAACACGTATTAACTAATTCATAACCCAATTGTCACAAACTTGTACTCTCTTTTCATTTCTTGAGTTGCTAAATTAAAATATATCTTCTTCGGTAACTGTCTGAATATTATCTTTAACATCTCTTTTTTATTTAATCTCGCTATGTTTGTTATGTACAATATTTGATAATTAAGAGAGGAAGGATATTGAATTTTAACAACTTTCAACATTCGATTAGAAATAGAAGTATCAATAGATTAGTAGTTATGTTCGTTTACTTCAACAAAGGTCGTTGTTTTAACAAAAACAACACTTATTATCCATCACTTATCTCCTGCTATATCATGCAGTTTCCGTTATCTACCGTTCCATCTAAGAGAAGAATGATGTTCTTCAAAAAAACGAAACCAAATTCAAAAGAAATCAAATTTGGTTTAAAATAACCATTTGTTAGATACCTGTTGAGATTAAACCGTCTGAACAGCCTCTACATTATATTCACTGGCTAGCTCCCATCCAAAAGAAGATGACAATAACTTGTGGACATCATCAACCACAAAGAAAATCCTATTGCTTATGCAAGCAAAATCTGTTATAATGCTTGCCCAGCCTTGTATTATAATTGTGCTGTTGTTGTCCCCGTGAAAGCCCAAAGAACAAAAAAAGAAAAAGTAAGCCATGACGCAAGAACTGCACGCAAACTTGGGTTCTAATTGTTTAAGGTAATTGCCAAGAAAACCAACTTAAAATCCTACTGCTTATGGAAGCAGGATCTGTTTTCTCTTCCCTCAGCTTGGTGGAAAAGTTTGACATTGCATAGATTCTTATCTGCCATACATTATTCAACTGCAAAATCCGGCTCCAGCGGTTGAAAAAATCATTTGTTTCTTGACTAAAAAAAGATCGAATCCTGGTTGATCCTTATCCTAAGAAATCTGTGATCAACAAATTGGTCAAAGTAACTCGATATCGTCTAAGTTTTCAAGATTTCTGCGCATGTTTATTAACACATTTTCAACCTTGGGATTACGAAAACAGATTTTGCCCAATACCATATCAAATGTAAAACTATTCATCTGTAGCAGCAGACTGGTGTTCAATGTTTGCATCATATATCAGAATTATATCAAATCTCACGCAACACAATATCTCTATTGAAAACGAGTAAATAATATCTGTGTATCTGTTTACAATCTAAAGTGGTAAGTTCGTTCAACACTTGAATATTTCTTTGAAAATGAAGAGTCTATGTCAGATAAGGAAACTCAGATTTTCAGATAAGCTATGAAAAGTAATAAAATACTGCCGCCTCTGAACAAGTCTCAATCATGCAAGGCAAGAACTTGGTATAAATTATTATTTGGTCCATAATGGTTGGTTGGAGTTGGACTGATACAAGTAACATATGTATTCAAGTTGAAAGCTCAGAATCCATAGCAAATCTGAGACATGATTTAAGCAAAGATATAGACAAGTTGCTAGATTTAAAGATAATACGAAACAAAATCAAGCATTAAGATTGCAGTTGAAATTTCAAAACACGGACCAAGAGAAACTCTGGCAGTTTATGACCGTTACTATTTTAGGTTTTACAAAGTCCAAGTGTTTCCCGCTTCATCGGAAAGAGCATTGTATATATCTTTGTCATTAGCCAATGTTAATTTCGTTATTAGTTCCTTGTCTCATTTGATCAGTGAGATCTTGGACCTGGGCAATCAAGATCTTATAAATCTCGAAAATCTCGAATTCGATTTTATGACAAGGCAGCTATAGATGACAAACCAGAAAAATTAACTTGTCTTGTCCCCATTTTGCATGGTTGCATCCAACTCAAGTAGGATCATAATTGACACATATATAATGAACTGTCAAAACGACAACAAGTTGCTATATATACTGGGTCACGCACTTTAATCATATACCAAATGAGAACAAAAAGACTTGGTTCAACATCTTTTTCACTTTAAAAGACCAAATAACCATCTACGCTCCTCCTCCCAACAAATAGATAGAGTTTTACTCCTCCTCGTAAGCTCGGCTCCTTGACGAGGACAAAAATGTTGGTTCCATCGAAACAAACCCTTTATTTCATTTTCATGTATCTAGTAGGGTAGATTAATAATCAATCACAACTAAGGTCATTTGTAATAATTTCTTTTTTCTTGGAGTTATTTGTAATAATAAAGTTGACCCTTATGATTAGTTTTTTTCCTTTATCTTTATACTCGCTTTTAAGCTTGAATTTTAACCTATCTATCAAATGAAAGAATACTGGAAATGAAAGAGAGGTCCAAGTTCTTTCTAACCATGGCCCCTTTTTTTATATTTTAGTTTTTATTTTTTTTAAAGCGGACCAATAAACGACAAGCAAGCAATACATAAACTAGCATAATAATTAACTTGGTAATTAAATAATCGCATAACCTTTTTCTTTAAGCTGTAAACAACTACACTACTTTATTACGAAATAAACTTATATTTATAGTTTTTTTTTATAAAAAAAATATTTTCATGGTTGGAAAAGTTTATCGGAATTGGGATCAATTTTTGAGCTTCTTCTTCAAAGAGTTACACGAAGAAGAAGTTAATTATTTTGTGCCTAGGATTCTCATTTTCCTCTTGCCTTATCTTTTATCTTTTGGGCAACAATGCGAATTGTGGCAGATTTTAAAATCGCAAAAAGGATTTTGGTGTGGGGCGTTTTGAATGGTGTACTGTGGGCGTTTGGAGTCAGAGAGTTTGTCTACTCCGTAAGGGCCAAAGTTAAGAATATCATAGCGTGACATAAAAAGAGAGATGCTAGAGATCCCCAGAGCATCATCTGGACCCCCAAGATTGATTCTATCAATTTGCCTCTTGAAAACCTACACACTATAGTTTCAATGTGGTTTTTTTTCTTTCTAAAATTTGAAATAAACCGATAATGATAAGAATAGTCGATGTACACGTGTAGATGATTGCAAGTCATTGATTGTTATGAATCCAACTATAAGACTATATATAACTCAAATAAATAATTGTCATTAGTTATGTGGACGGCTAATGCTAGTAAAATCTTAAATAAATATAAAGATTATTGAACTTGGGTGATTGATTGAATTCCAATGGTGTAGAACTCGAAAATATTTGTTAATTAGGGTTTGACCACTGAGCAAGATGATGTGTGTGTATAACGAATTTAGAAAACAATGGCTAGGCGGTGTGACTTTGTATAAAAGAAATGATAAACATGATTGGAGAGCACCTACACTTGTGAGCCATTCCAGTGGCAGTTTAGAGGGCGGTTTGACATTTGACATGCATATACTTATAAATTCAGAAACAAAATTAATGTTTGACCTTTAATTATATATCTTAATTTGCACTTCAGTTAGGGTTTCGTAATCACACGATAAATGGTCTACTTAACTATATCTTAATTTGGTTGACTTTTGCTAATTAGGTTCTGACTTTTAATATTTCAACATAAACATATAATCGGTTATTACAGGTACATTAATGTACTTAAAATACTTGTAAATTAGATGCGCGTGCCCAACTGATTTTTGGTGACTCATGTTACTTCTGAATTCTGATCTTACTTGGTTATGTTGCTTTTATGAATTCCAACATAGAATATTATTTGACTTCTAACACAAGGTGTGTTGACTTAATGAACATTTGGCCTAATTATTTAACATGTAGTGCCTGGTCATAACATATGCGCGATATGCTTTCGTTTCAAATTAGGGATTTTCGAACTTGAAACGTGTTACAACATTAAGGAAAGAAAACATATATTACTAAATTAAGAATTGGTTATTTTCAAAAGAAAATTTATATCACTAAACTAAGAATTAGTTAAGTTGAAATGGTAATTACGAGATTCGAATCGTTGCAAATAAAGTCGTTATATGAAAAACCATTTCAACCACCATTTTTTTAATATACAAACATTGATGAATTAATCTTACTTTTTGTTTCTTTATCAATAAACAAACAAATGGAACTCGTCTAATAAATCTTCATTCGACCACTCTTTCGTCCTAATATTTGTTTATAGCCAAAGCCGTCATAGTGTACAAGCATTAAGGAAGGCGTGGTGGTACGATTGTTGACTATTGGAATATATATAATATTTCAATGTCAACAATTTAATTAAAATTAAATAAAAACAAGGTATGAACAATAAAATATGGATACGCAAATACAGATTAATTAAAAAACAATTGATTAAATAATCTTTTCTAGTTGCCTAGTGCCTACCAATATTTTCCCCTAAATGCAGCACTTAGGTTATCTGCGTCCCTTCGCGTACTTAGAGAGTCTAGGTCAATTAAATTTTAATTGAAGAAGAACATATATAGTTGACATTTTTGGCTCTCAATTAGACCATTTCAAAATGAGATTTGACTACTCGGTTAGAGTAACTTCAATTTTTATTTATTTTAATTTTATATTCACGTAGCAATTTAATCACGAGTTAAAGTTAAATATACTTTTGCATGCTTAGGATTAAAAAAACTACATTTACTTCACCCTTTGAATGTCGTCTACTATATATTACGACAATGGACTAACCATTCGAGACATGCAAGTTGTAAAACCTACCATTTTTGGATTGATTAATTCCAGACTCTAGATAAATATGATTGTTATGTATAATTTATACGGCTACAACCATTGAAGATTTTAATATTCATGAGGCAAAGGGTCCGTGAATATAAAAATTTTGCTCTCAGTTTACACCTTCCAATTTATTGGTGTAAATTCAAGTAACCGTAATACTTTGATGGCCAAAGAAATGTACGAATGATTAAAACTTGCATGTAATATAGCATGTATCATCCCCAACTCTACAAATTTGATTTCTCCTCTTTTACGATCCAGTGTTATGTTGCGAGACTGTCAATTTTAATTTTTCTTTTTCGAAATAATAAAATAAAGCATGAAAGAAGATGTCACTAATGATCACTTAACAAGTAATCATGCACTATAAGCGTGAAACAAACCAAAACAAAATGGAAACTGAGAAAATTTATATAAAAAAAATCATTTAATTTAATTTATATTATGTGGAAGTGGCAGACAGAGGATGTCGATAGGATCACAACGTCAACAGGATATTGAAGCTAGGCTGACGTCAATATTTTGTTTAATATTTGATCAATCAAATTCTCAAACACTTAAAATAATGTAATTAATTAAATTATTTAATATATCATTTGGTTTCTGAGGAAGGAGGGACGAGAATCAGCCGCTATTTAAGCCGTAAACTCCAAACTGTAACCACCACTTAAAAAAGAGACTAGAGAGCTAGCTAAGAGTACTTCTTCTTCTACTCTCTGACACAGACAACGGCCTGGCTTTTGAGGCTTGAGAGAGAGAGACAGAGACAGAGTGCTTACCGGCGAAATTAGTCTTTTAACTCATTTCCGGCCAAAATGATAGCATACCTGGAGTGTTTCGTTCACGAAAACGACACCGAATCGAGGCCGGACGACGACGTTTCCAGCCTCTTCAAGGCTCTGGACCTCCAAGGCAGTATGGGGCCCACCGACGAGGCCTCCAGAGATTTCGGCGGCATGAATTCCCTCGCGCCGCTCTTTTTCATCCGCCCCTCAGCCGCCGATGACGTGGCGAGGGTGGTCAAAGAGGCGGTCAGGTCCTCGAATCTGACGGTGGCGGCGCGCGGCAACGGCCACTCGATCAACGGCCAGGCCATGGCGGATCGAGGCCTCGTCTTGGACATGCGGTCCTTGGACGACCATTTCCGAGTGGTAAGAGCGAACAATGGCTCCGTCTACGCCGACGTGTCCGGAGGGGCATTATGGGAAGATGTGCTGAAACGGTGCGTTTTCGAGTACGGGATGGCCCCGAGGTCCTGGACTGATTACCTCAGCTTGACGGTGGGCGGGACGTTATCCAACGCCGGCGTCAGCGGTCAGGCTTTCCGTTACGGTCCACAAACTTCAAACGTAACGGAGCTACAAGTCGTTACGGGGAAAGGCGAAATTTTCAATTGCTCCGAAACCGAAAACTCGGAGCTCTTTTTCGGAGCGCTTGGCGGACTCGGACAGTTCGGTATCATCACCCGAGCTAGGGTTTTGCTCCAACCAGCCCCGGACATGGTTGGTATTTCAGAAATTCAGATTTTTCATCATTTTTTTTTGTTGGCTTCCCAAATTCATTAATAAAAGAAAAAATTATAACAATTGCTACATTCTAACCATAAATTATGGGTGGAACTGAGTGCATGAGAGACACGTTTACGGAACGTAATTATGGATTTTTTATGTGATTAGGTGAGATGGATAAGGCTGGTGTACACCGAGTTTGAGGACTTCACTCGGGACGCCGAGTTGCTGGTGACTCGGCAGGACGAGGACTACTCGTTTGATTACGTGGAAGGCTTTGCCTTCGTCAACAGCGACAACCCGGCAGATGGGCGGCCCTCCGTGCCGTTGGATCCGGACCAGTTCTTCGACCCGACCCATCTCCCACAAACCGCCGGATCAATGCTCTACTGTCTCGAACTGGCTCGACACTACCGCAATACAGACGACCCCTCAATTGTTGATATGGTAATTAACTTTAATAAAAATAAATAAAAGTTATCTCCTGCATCTTGTCCTAGGATAACAAATCTGCACCCTAACTTGCTGGCCATTCAAGAGCTTGATTCTATAGTTTGCGTCATGGCTCTGCTTTTATGGCCCCCACAAAAGTACAGTTTATTTTTTTTGGGTAGGGCCATGCAGTGATGACTGAGTTTTGACCTAGGTGGTTGCTAAGTAGGCCCCACAGCCGCGAAGATTTTGACCTCGAGTGGGTTAAGTGCGTCCCCGCGCAAAGCCGTCTACCGCCGGACAGTGAAAAAGTCAAAACAAACCCTCTGAAGTGAACTCAGTCTCACACGTGTTCGAAGCTCGTCGATGGAGGACGGCTTATTCTCCCTTCTCATCATCACTCTTCCCATTCACCATTTCATTTCATGCCCCTCACTCACTCTGTCTGTGTACTTTCGTCTTCTGGTATATTATTATTATTATTATTATTATTTTCCAACTTTTTAAAAAAGATTTTAAAAAATGTTATTTAATTTTCATCTTCTAGCAAGTTTTCTTTCGTCGCTTGCTACAACTTGGAGACTGACAATACGCCAATAGTGTATCTTACTATCTTCTGTTGGATTTTCTGACATAGTACCTATCCATAAAAACCCTTGAGGTTCGCTTTTAATTACCAGAATGACACTCTCTTCCCGGGATAAAATGGTAATAACAGGCTTCAGTAGAAGTTTGATGATTGGGATTTTGCTGACGGCGTGGTCCCCAGAGTTCCACAAATGGCCAAATTGCCATCATTTTCTGGAATCTGTAAATCATGAATGTATGTCCCTTGTGTGGGTGTGTGATGACGGGAATACCCCTGGAGTTTGACGTTATTTGCTGAATTTTTTCTGTGTAGGGCGTGAACAGATTGCTTGGAGGCCTCGGATTCGTTGAGCGATTGAAGTTCCAAGTGGACCTCAGCTACCTCGACTTCTTATTGCGTGTGAAGCGTGCAGAGGAACACGCCAAGGCCAACGGGATATGGGACGCGCCACATCCTTGGCTGAACCTGTTCGTCTCGAAATCTGATATCGCTGATTTTGATCGGACGGTCATCAAGAAGATCCTCAAGGATGGGATTGGTGGGCCCATGCTCGTCTACCCTCTGCTGCGAAGCAAGTACGTTTTTCCCTCTCCTCCTCAACCCCACTCCTTTAATTATATAATTCATCTTTGCCGTTTAATCCTTGCATTCTTGCCACGTGGAAATTGAGTAGCCTCAGAGCTTAGTGTGAGCTGACGAGGTTTACTCTGCTAGCCTCCAAAATTGACACGTCCCCTGTCACTCTAAATCTTAACGAAAATCATACCTACATACGTATTTTAGGTCGCTGATCGTATTAATTTTGATATCCATGCATTTTAGAATGCTTTCTAATAATTTGTCAGAAAATTAAAATTTAAAAATCCCCTTTTTTTATGTGTGAAATATAAGCGAAAGTTTAAATTATAAGGTGCTATTTTGTTGGAATACACACTACTTATTTGACATTTTATGCCCATTTTTGGTGCATCTAAAATGGTACAAATTATAAACATCATTTTCTGAATCTGATTCGCTGACAAATTGGATGAAATTTAAAATCGGGTGGTTAAGATTCCGATGGTGGGTCAAATATTTTCTACTTATAAGGTCAAAGTGGTTTCGACCAAAAAAATATAACGTCAAGTGGGACCTCAGAGTTACCTCACTTTTTTTTATGTGCGGACAGCTGATGATGGTTGTACCATCTTAAACCTGCACCCAACCGTGGCGTATCAGCACCATATTGCATTTGATGTTATCATTATTTACGTCACGTTAGGTTTGGTGGAGCTGTTTGGTTGGGTTAGCGTATAAGCAAACGTAGGAAGACTGGCTGGATGAGTACTTGCCGGACAAAGATACAGTGGTCCCCACATTGTAGAATACCCTTTTTTTATTTTCTTTCCTTAAATAGTTTTTTCTATGCTTAATTAGCTCAAAATGAGTCATAGGTTTTGTCGTTTCAAATATTATTATTTTCCGAATTGAGCCTGAAAGGGTAGATTCGTAAATTAAAGCCCGTGATATCGATTTAGCCCACCAGACAGGAAGCCTTGGAAATACTGCGAGGGGTATGTTGGTCACGCAGAATTTTTCTCTTTTTACGGAAAATGAGATTTCTTCCGAGTGATGCAACGTTCACGGTGAGTCTCATGCCATTTCAGAAGCGACAAGGAATAATGCATATCGACACCATAATTTTGTCTGGCTCAAACTGCACTTTCTGGTGTACGAAAATACCCCTCTTGTTGGTAGATCCATGACGAAGCTTTCAACCAATATAAAATACCCCTCTTGCATTTGTTTTACTTGGTAGTTGCCATTAGCTTAATTGTTTAATTACCTTTAATTAATCAGCTTTAACGTTTGATTAAATGTGATCAGGTGGGATACGCGTACATCAGTGGCACTACCAGAAAGTGAAATTTTCTACATAGTGGCTTTGTTACGTTTCACTCCACCATACCCACAAGGTCCCTCGTTCGGGAATCTGGTGGCCCAAAACAAGGAAATTATACAATATTGCACCAAAAAGGGGTTTGATTTCAAGTTGTATCTGCCTCACTATCGATCGCAGGATGATTGGAAGTGGCATTTTGGAAATGATCGATGGTCGAGATTCGTGGAGCGGAAGACTTGCTTTGATCCAATGGCCATCCTTGCTCCTGGACAGAAAATTTTCCCTAGGGTTTCTCAACCCTAATAGTAGAATAAATAGTGCAATGTAATTGTTTGTGTTGGCATCTATTTTCTCTGAATTTAGTTTCTGCTGGTGGGTCAGTCTCAGTACCATTGTTATCAAAATCGACATTCGACAAAGAATGTGTTGGAGCAATTAATGTAAAGAAATAGTTTGAGCAAGAAATTTTGGATCGTTTTCATGTGTTTGTTCTTTTGTTAATTAGACATAAAATAAAAAGCCAAAAACAAAGGATGGAAGTATTATCAAGGAAACAAACAAGTCAATGATATGACCATTATGCTCGTAGATTGAAATGTGGCCATGATCATCTCTCTGTGCAAACTCAATTATCAATGACATTGATGGTTACAAATTTTCATGACAAGCCAATCTCTTTTTATTTTTTTCCTTCTTTTGCTTTCCCTTTACCCCTTTTTATAAGGTGAATAATTTAATTTAATTTAATTTGGACCGTTCAATTTACTCATGGGATAATCTGAACTGGCCTTGATGTTCAGTTCGAGATGATTTGACTTCAACTTGGCCAAAGGGCTCAGTTTATCTTTTCAGCTAAAAAATAAAGGAGATGGAAAAAAGTGTATGTAATTAGGCGTGTAGTTAGGCATCAGATTCTCTTTTCATGCAAAAGAAATCAAAATGCCATGCATTATCGATTTGGTTTCTTGTTCACAAGCCTCGAGCTTTGCTTGTTTGTTTGGTTTCAAGGAAAATCAAATCTATCTTGGTTTCTTTATCGAACCACTTTTCTTCTCCCCTTTATTTTCTTTTCCCTTTCATATCTCTTCTTTTTCTCCCATGAAAAGTAGAGAAAAGTTGAACTAGGGTGGGCCCCGCGTCCGGCTTTAGAAGGCAATTATAAGATCATGATTTCTTGTAAGGTGCACCCAAAGCCAAACCCAAAGCCAACGACACACTTACTAATACTATTAAGTGTAAGGTTAATCAGAGAGGAGCTTCCTCGGTTAATTAATCCCATGCAAAAAAGCATCCTATACGTTCTTTGTAAACGTGTCATGCAACCACGTGTTGTACTTTAAAACAAAACAAAACAAAAAAAGACGAAATTTACAGGCTTTGTTCCTGTTTGTAGCGTACGATTGCATCACAAAACGCAAACCATACCAAAATTTATATATTATTAATTAGTTTCATATAATTGATTATTTCTCGTATATGTTTCACATGTTGGAAGATTTGAATCATGCAAAAGGCTGCTTGCTACACTTTGAAAACCGATGCAATATCGATATATTTTCGGGATAAAGAGATACTCCTTATTCATATGAATCGCATATTTTAATATATATATTAAAGGAATTCATCAGAAGGACAAATATTTTTCATAATTTCGGCCATTGATATTAGGGTTCCTTCCAGGAAGTCGTACGTACACTGTACACTACACACCACCTCCCAAAAGTAAAAGAGAAATAACCTTGACACTTGAACCAGTTACCTTTAAGCACGTGATGCTAATTTACTAAAAGATACTTGTGTGATATTTTTAGGCCAACTTGTTTAAGATTGGATCCACCTCAACAACATCAGGCCTATGGGCTTTCTTTAGCCAATTTGAAATCAATGGGTTTCTATATGAGGCCTGTTTTGTAATTTTGATTGGGTGAGGGCTTGTGCTTAGAGGGCTCAAAATGCATTTTCATGTTTGAAATTTTGAAGAATAGTGGGCAGGGCAGTCCAATGATGGTGTCGACCATTTTTGGTGGAGAGTCATTCTATAACGACGTCTTTATCAAATAGGTTAGTTTGATCTAACGATTAAGAGATAGGTATAGAATTTTAGTTTTGAAGGAAAGCACGGCCTTTAGGCACTGTGGTGGAAGATTTTCAAGTTTTTATGCACTTGCGGATTTAACAACATCTTTTTGCCATCATTGGTTATGTCCACGGGACCTACATGTTCTCCAATTTGGAAGTTGATGACTCTGTCTAATGTCCAAGGTTCCCAAATGGGTAATGCTAATCATGATTAATTATCAAAATTTAAGCTTTCTTTTCTTTAATTTTTTTTAGGAGCATTGCTAACCCGTTTCTTAAGAAATGTGTGTTAAAGAATAAAGAGTAAGCTCCTATGGTACCCGTGTTAGTTGGATTGATCAAGGTATTTGATGTGCTCCTACTTTAATTTGTCAGGAGCACAGAGAACCCCCCAAGTCCTGTTCGAAATTGGACAGAATTAGCAACTTACCAAGTGCTGTTGTAGAAATTATTTTGTCACATTTGCCCAATAGAGAGGCAGTGAGGACAAGTGTTTTATCAAGCAACTGGAGATATGATGATGGTCATTTGGAAACAGTTGCTCCGGTTATGGCGTGCCTCAGTGCATTCAGATATAAACTTCTCGACCGACCACTTTGGAACATCATTCATCACTGAACCTAAAGGTCTTGCTTGAAGAAATGAATGTGTGTTTGGATTGTTGGGCACAAGTCTTTATGGGCTTTCTTTCTTTAGCCAAATTGAAATCAAAGGCTTTCTATTTGAGGCCTGTTTTGTAATTTTATCGGCTGAATGCTTTGGGCTTTTGGGGGCTCAAAGTATATTTTCGTGTTTGAAATTTTGAAGCATAGTGCTGCTGTCGACCATTTTTGGTGGAAAGGACAACCTTTAGGCGCTGCTGTGTAAGATTTTCAAGATTTTTCATGGACTTGCGGATTTACCAACATCTTTTTGTCACCATTGGTTATGTCAGTGGGACCTACGTGTTCCCCTATTTGGGAATTGATGACTTTGTCTAATGTCCAAGGTTCCCAAATGGCCAATGCTTAATCATTCTTAATTATCAAAGTTTAAGCTTTCTTTTCACTAATTTTGTTTGCGAGTCTTGCTAATTGGCGTTTCTTAAGGACACTTGTTAACGACCTAATTAAGTCAAACCAATCTTAATTTAATGTTATATTTATTTGATGTATAAACTAAATCATAAGAAATAACGTTCATTCTATACATCGCGAGCTTGAAAAAATATACAAAACTAACATAGTTTTTAGTTTAAATTTTAGGCAATCATGGTCTGTTTTTCACTTTTAATATTCCTTACTCATTAACTAAGAATAAGGATTCTCATAATTTCTCATACAATAATAGTGTCGTTTATAATTTTCCTTTTAGGAGGGAAAATCATGATATAAGATTTAGACTCAAAGGGAAAAAATAAGAAGCCAATATAACTAGAAAAAGGAAACAAGACCAACCAATGGTAGAAGGAAAGAAAAAGTAAAGAAAAAGAAAAGAAAAAAAGAACGGCGTCGTATGGATTCCACCATTTATATATAGTATTGTTAATAATATAATTTTTTTTTAAGGTAGCTAGACTCTCTTGCAGACTTTGAGTTTCCGTTCGAAGTAGAAAAACACAGATTATATCAGAGCACTCGAGGGTACAACAACTAAAGCGTCCACAGCAAATAAGCTCTCAGGATCTCATCAGATCCACTAAAATTCTCTCTCGTCCTCCCTATTTTTGTTAATTAGTTTGTACATTAATGTAGATATCGATCAATTCCCGTGTTGCTGTACCGAGCAATCAAATTTCAAAAATTGAATCGACGGTCTCTCATTTCTAGGGTTTCTTGAGTTGTTCCATCATTTCTGCGTCAATTTGGGTGTTAATTTAGGAGGAGGAGTGAGCAGGGCGTAAAAATGCGTCGGATCGTGACCTAGGGTTTGCAGAGGTCCGAGGTTTTCCTTCGAGTGCATGAAGATTTGGTGCTGCCTATGCTTCACCCAAGAAGACGAACCAGAAGAGGAAGATAGCGAGGCGGAGCCGATCATGAAGGAGGGAAATTTCGAAAATGAGGGCAACGCGGAGGGCGTTACCGGAAATGGCGAGGAAGCCGAGGGGAACGTTCCAAGATTAGGGCTTGCATCCATTGACCCTGGCCGCGACGGCAACGGCCATCTACGAATGTTCGAAGGGATGGTCCAAGCAATGCGTGGTGGTGCTCAATGGGACGAGTCGGTCTGCGTTGGCGCTCTTGCGACGTTGAGGGCCGCGATTAGGAGCCCACGGCTATCCGAGGGCGAGAGTAGCTCGGCTTCCGCTGCAGACGACGGTGATCACGATTCGCACCATAAGCGAGCCAAAGTTCACTCCTTTTCTCAGTGAGCTTCTAACTCTCTAACCGTCTGCTTCTATTCTTTTTGGGCTTTGTTTCTCTGGGTTCTCTGTTTACTTGATTGTTAAATTTTAGGTAATTTACTCATGGGTGTACTAAAGTTTTGACCTTACTAGCAACTGGGTTGTTAATTGGGAATTCACAAATGTGTTTTATAATTGATATTGGTTTGTGCGAGTTCATGTCTTTAAGTATTTGGTTCTAGTATAATTTGATTTTCAACTGGGCACAGTTTACATTACCATAATGATCTTGCGTGAGTATATTCTATATACTGTTTGTTTCGAGAAATCTCTGGTACTCTATGTTTAGTGCTGCAATGAAGGCGGGGGCTTACGTGTTTGCTCTACATGAATTAATTTGTTTCATGATCTAAACCTTTTCTCTAACATGAGCAATCATTAAAGAAATAATTCACATCAAATTTAGAAGGTAGTCACAGTAGGCATGATTAGAAGACTCACATCGATAGAAGCATATTCATAATGTGTCAATTGTGTATTATGGCATATTATTAAATTCGTGATTGACGTTCAACCCTAGTCCAAAGGAAATGATGAAGTATAATCCTTATTAACCATTCCCATCTGATTTACATCAATGCTCCACCTTTTAGGAGAATTATGAGAAATAAGTAACTGTTTAACGTGTAAAGTTATATATATATGTGTGTGTGTGTGTGTGTGTGTATATCTCATTTATATAGATTATGCAATGAAGATTTATTTGACATATATGTATTTTGAGCTTAAAGTTAATTCGTGACAAGGCATTTGTGCTACATTGTCTCTCATACTTATGATTGGCTTTGACACTGTTTCTTGCAGTGACGTCCATTGTGCAATGGTGATATCTTCAGGTGCGGGAAATTCCAGTTCATCTGCAGACAGGGACTACAGAATAAATCAGGGCTCTAATGTTCCATATAAGAGCGAGACTTTTTTTCAAAATTTTACTCCGAATAATGGTGGTGAGGAGAGTCCCTTTGAATCTGGCAGTGGGAAAGATGATGAAGGTGATAAGAGTGGCACTTCAAAAACAGAAGATTTAGAAGTTCGGATGGATCTGACGGATGACCTTTTACATATGGTAAGCATTGCCTCGTGTATATATTTGCATGTAATGAGTCTATGATCAATTTTGGTCCTAACTTTGTCATTATTATTATTGCATATTCTCCTTGTTACCAGGTTTTCTCTTTCCTGGACCACATTAATCTTTGCCGAGCTGCTATAGTCTGCAGGCAGTGGCGAGCTGCTAGTGCTCATGAAGATTTCTGGAGATGTTTGAATTTTGAGAATCGGAACATATCTTTGGAGCAATGTGAGTTTTACTTTATTCTTTTGTGGTTTACCACCCAACATTTTTACAAAGTACAAAAGTTGAAGATGTAGTTGTGCCAAGTAAATGGATAATTTGTCAAACTAGTGGTCACAGATGTGTTTGGTTCTGAAGTTTGTCTTCTCCCCCTCTCAAAAAATTTATGGCTTTGGGATATTTTTGTTTGTTTTCTGTATGCGGCTTCTGCTGCTTGTGGATTTATCCATTTTAGTTTGCATTTGTAAATAGTAATGAAAGTGTGTGGATTTTAAAAACAGTCTGTACCTATTGTCTTACTAATGTTTTTGTATTTTGAAAGTTAATTTAATATTATATATATTTGAATAAGTTTTTTGAATATTTAAATATTTATGATTAAAAGTTGTGTGCTTATTTATTACTCATTTGTTATTGCAGTTGAGGATATATGTTGGCGATATCCCAATGCCACAGAATTGAATATTTCTGGTACCCCTGCTATTCACTTGCTTGTTATGAAAGCAATCTCTTCGTTAAGGTAAATTGCATTTTTAAGTATTCATGTGCATGCATGTATCCTATAATTGGTGCTTATATAGTTTCCACTTTACATATTTAATTTTGAACTTTTTCTCAGGAATCTTGAGGTTTTAATCCTAGGGAAAGGGCAGCTAGGGGATCTCTTTTTCCATTCATTAGCAGAGTGTCAAATGCTGAAAAGTTTGATTGTCAATGATGCCACTCTTGGTAATGGTATTCAGGAAATACCTATAAACCATGAAAGACTGCGTCATCTTCAATTAACAAAGTGTCGTGTTATGCGCATATCCATCAGGTGAAAATGTTTTTATAATTTTAATTTATTTAACTGTCATGCACTGTGATTTTGGTTACATTTTTGTGCTAAATCTGATCTTTTTGCAGGTGTCCACAACTTGAAACTCTGTCATTGAAGCGCAGTAACATGGCACAGGCTGTTCTTAATAGCCCTCTTTTGCATGAACTTGATATGGGCTCTTGCCACAAGCTTTCGGATGCTGCAATTCGTTCAGCAGCAACTTCATGCACTCAATTAGAGTCTCTAGATATGTCAAATTGCTCTTGTGTTAGTGATGAAACACTACGTGAGATAGCTCTTACTTGTGTTAATCTCCATGTTCTCGATGCGTCGTACTGTCCAAATATATCCCTTGAGGTTAGTTTGTAGTTTTAGTCACTGTCTTCATTTTAGTGATATTTGGATGTACTTTTTATTTGACGTGCTTCCCTGTTTTATTATTGGAAGTCTGTAAGACTGCCAATGTTGACAGTTCTTAAGCTTCACAGTTGTGAGGGCATCACCTCAGCTTCGATGGCTGCAATATCTCATAGTTACATGCTGGAGGTTTGAATCTTGTGTCAAATATTGGTATTGGTTGGGCTGTCTCACTGACTTCTTTAAACATATTTAATTTATGACTTATCGTAGGTTTTGGAGCTTGACAATTGCAGCCTGCTTACCGCTGTGTCCTTGGATCTCCCGCGCTTGCAGAATATTAGACTAGTACATTGTCGCAAGTACGCTTCTGCTCGCCCATCTCTCTCTCTCTCTCTCTCTCTCTCTCTCTCTCTCTCTCTCTCTCTCTCTCATGTATGTATGTGTGTATATATATATATATATATATATATATATATATATAGATCTCCCCTCAACCCCGAAGAAAACCCTGAAAACATCCCCTTGGGGAGGACAATATATTTTTTACATTGGGTACTTCTCTTGCAGGTTTGCTGATCTAAATCTAAGGTGCATCATGCTGTCATCTATTATGGTGTCTAACTGCCCGGTGCTCCATCGTATCAACATCACTTCAAATTCACTTCAGGTATGTATTTTGAAGAAACAGTTTGAGTCTTCATCATTTGTCAGATACATGAAATCTGAATGAGCGATATTTTGGATTTGCAGAAACTAGCATTGCAAAAGCAAGAAAGCTTAACCACGTTGGCACTGCAATGCCAATCTTTGCAAGAAGTGGACCTTACAGATTGTGAATCTTTAACAAATTCTATATGTGATGTTTTCAGTGATGGTGGGGGTTGTCCTATGCTCAAAATGCTAGTTCTCGAAAACTGTGAGGTTTGTCAATTTGTCTCTTCTCATTAGCTGAGTAAATACGGTTGAGAGTTGAATATGCTAGCTAGCATACTGGTTTGGTGGGCATTTTGACATATTTGATGTATTCCATGTGCCTCTGTAAGTTGATGCCATAAACTTGGGACTGGAAACAGTGTTGTTCAGGGAGGGTTGAATAATTTGTTTTTAGTTTGATAGACCGAGTTATCTTCTGGTTGTTATGTGCTCTTCCTTTGGCTGACATAATGTGTTTACTTCATTCAGAGCTTAACAGCAGTTCGATTCTGCAGCACTTCTTTAGTCAGTCTTTCACTTGTTGGTTGCCGGGCAATCACTTCTCTTGAACTGACATGCCCCTATCTTGAACAAGTTTCTTTAGATGGTTGTGATCATCTTGAAAGAGCAGCTTTTTGTCCAGTTAAGTGAGAATGAATTATTTTTCTTAGAAAATTTATAATTTTCCTGAACACAAGTTCTACAATATGCATGATTGTTGGTCTTTCTTGAAGATTTATGTCATGAGATGTAACTACTCTATTTGCACTGTTTGTAATGCATGTTAATTCTTCCGTTAAGCAGTCATTAGAAAACTGAATCCTTTTCTCATTCAATTCTTCAGGTTGGTCTTAGGTCACTCAATTTGGGAATATGTCCTAAATTGAACGAGCTCAGTATTGAAGCGCCAAATATGGTGCTACTTGAGTTGAAGGGATGTGGCGTATTATCTGAAGCATCCATCAATTGTCCACTCTTGACCTCTCTAGACGCTTCCTTTTGCAGGTTATTTTCTTTATTTTATTAAACTCTACTAACTGGACTGCTTCTTGGCTCCCTCCTTTTCTGCAGGCCTCAATCTAACTAAAATCCCTGTTACTTTTGCACATGCAGCCAGCTTAGGGATGATTGCTTGTCTGCAACAGCTTCTTCATGCTTACTGATCGAGTCTTTAATTTTGATGTCGTGCCCCTCTGTTGGTTCCGACGGACTCTACTCTCTGCGCTGGCTTCCAAATTTGACTCTGCTTGATTTGTCCTACACTTTCTTAATGAACTTGAAGCCAGTTTTTGAGTCTTGTATGAAACTAAAGGTGATTTTTACGACCCATACCCTGTTTATTTGTTGAAACATGGAGCGTGTTGCTCCTCATACCATAGAATACTTTATGTACATTGAGCAGCATATGACACGTTTCTTTATTTGAACTTAAATTATATGAATCTTGGGCAGATTTTTCAACCTTTTATCTTGTTTTTCTTATTTTCCTATCTTCTCCCAGGTGCTAAAATTGCAAGCCTGCAAGTACTTATCTGACTCATCTCTAGAGCCTCTGTACAAGGAAAGGGCTCTTCCAGCTCTCCAGGAACTTGATTTGTCTTATGGAACACTCTGTCAGTCTGCTATAGAGGAGCTCCTTTCTTTCTGTACACACTTAACTCATGTGAGCTTGAATGGCTGTGTAAACATGCATGACCTGAATTGGGCTAGCAGTGGTGGGCGCCCTTCTGAATTGTCAAGTATTTCTGCTCCATCTGGCATGTTTTTACCTCAGAGTGCCCACGAGCCAATTGAGCAGCCAAACCGATTACTGCAGAACCTCAACTGTGTAGGTTGTCCAAATATTAGGAAGGTTCTCATCCCTCCAGCAGCACGTTGTTTCCACTTGTCGTCATTAAACCTTTCTCTGTCTGCAAATTTAAAGGATGTCGATGTTGCTTGTTTCAACCTCTGCTTTCTTAATTTGAGGTAAAAATCTCTTTGTATGTTTGGTCCTTGATTCTTATGCTGTTTTATCTTCTTCGCTAACATTTCTGTCCTATTTTCAGCAATTGTTGTTCGTTGGAAGTTTTGAAGCTTGATTGTCCTAAATTGACTAGTCTTTTTCTTCAGGTATGCATTTTGTCTCCTATATGATTCCCATTATATGGATTATCGTTTTTCTTTTAAATATTATTTATTTTGTTTTTCATGAAAAACTCATGTTCAGGCATAACGAAAAAATCTTGAAAAGACATGCTTTTATTTATTTGCTTTGGCTGTTGTTTTCACCAGCCATTACTGTGAAGTACTGCTAACTGCTTCCATTTACTGATATTCTTCCCTAATTTAATTTTCTTGCTGGGACTTTGTATGTATTAGTCTTGTAACATTGATGAAGCAGCAGTGGAAGCTGCCATATCAAAATGTAGCATGCTGGAGACTCTTGATGTCCGTTTTTGTCCCAAGGTTAGTTCAAACTTCATCTCTCTCTCTCTCTCTCTCTCTCATATGATACTATAATGTTTCAAGAAAACCGGTCTCTTATACTGTAATCCAATATTGTCATTTACGGTGATTGACAGATATGTCCTGTGAGCATGGGGAGATTACGTTTGGCATACCCAAGTTTGAAGCGCATCTTCAGCAGCTTGTCACAGTCTTGATCAGAGCAAGAAATGCATCTCTTTTCTGCGGGACTTGTTGACTCAGCTTTTAGTGTGGCAAGCAGATTTGGTCTACCAGGAACTTGTATGTAAATTGTGTCATCTATTGAGCTTGTATTTGATTTAGGTATATAGGTAGCGGACATAGGCTTATTATGTAACCATACAATAAGTAATGTTTGTTTCTATGTTGAACTATCATTTGATCCTCTTGAACTCAATTTTTCAGGACGAGTGAAATTCAAAACAATCTGAATTCTATGTTTGTATAGGGTACTGAATTTGGTACTGTCTTTATGTAATGGCCCAATAAATTGTTTTCGTTCTTGATTAATTTTCTTTTGATCCAGTTTCAGTTTTCCAAGTCTGTTTATTTCAGTTGAGTTTCTGGAATGAATTCTTTGATGATTATACTATTAAAGGTTACCTTTTTATCCATAGCAAAGCGATCACTTGGAAAGTAAGAAAAAAAAGGATGAGAATGGAAACCTGTTGGAACAGTCGATCGATTCAAATTGGTCCATCATGTATTTGTCAATGTAAAATTGATACGGAGAAGCCGTCCGCTTCTAGTCGTTACATAAACACTTTCATCCTCCGCAGGTAAAGATTTGGTTTCAAGTTTTGTTGAACAAGAGGTGCTTTCCAACAACAGATATAATGTGGGGTGACGAAAAAGAAACCAAGAATCTTGACACGAAGTCTACAAAACATCCATGTATGCGTTAGGAAAATTTTAAAGCTCACGAGTTCATAATATTGATTCCAATTGCTTCAGGTCCGGGTCTGAGATATCAAGATCTGCATTCTCTAATGAGCTCCTATAAGAATCGGCCACGACCTTCCCTTTGTCCAGCACATCTGATGGTACAGTTTTCAGGAGGCTGCAAAAAATGATGGTCTTCAGAAAATCCAGCTTTGTCGTGTACGTCGTAAAATAGTAAAACAGTAAAGATTCACCTATCCAATGCACCAAGGGCAGTATTAATCTGTGCCTTCATTGATTTGACCGAAGCTTGTTCTTTCCTTGATGCGTGCAAAAGCAAGGAATCCAGTTCTTCCAAGGCCCTTCAAAAAATTGAACATAGTTGACACATAAATCATAAGAAGCTTGTGGCTGTTCTTGCATCATGGGATTCAGCAGAAGACAGGGCAACCAACCAATGAAAGTGAGAGTACCTGAGACATTCATCAACACTGCTAGAAGCAGCTTTCCCATTGCCATCGTCTGAAGCATACTGCGCCACCTATATTTCCAAACAAAATTTTCCCTTGAGCTCTTAGGAATTCAAGTAGACAAAAACTTCCATAATGCAAATGGAAACAAGCATGTAGACTGATGCCAATTTCTTCTCAAGGAAGGAACCCTCAACTTACAGCTCTAATATTTACACGAAGGGACGCTGCAGGGCCCGAACGTAGCAGAGACCGGCAGGTATCAAACTGGGGCTCATCACCTTCCAGAGATTTCTCTGCATTTAGTGAAAGATTATATCAACACAACTCTGCTACTATAAGGACTTAGTAAGTGTACTTTAAAAAAAGTGTCAAATGGAAAGAGAGGAGATGCATAAATCATCAAAAATGGCAACACAGAAATCAGTGGCCAAACAAAACAACGGCAAAGGCAATTACCCAAGTCCTTGATTTGAAATTGGGTCAATATGACTGGCGACACATAAGCCTCAAGAGGGTCAAGCTTTTTCCTGGGTTTATCATAATTATGCAGAATTATGAGCTAAAGCTTTAAACTTTATGGCCTAATAGCTATAAGCTGATTAAAGGCATTACCTTTTCACATACTTATCGAATGGACTGCCGGCGACAGCATCTGCAGCAGTAACCCAATATGAAATGCAAGTTACGTTTTTGTTTAAAAATCTTTAATTTTCTTTTCCCACAAATTTTCCTTTCTGGCCAACCAAACAGAGAATAAGGATAAAACTATAGCAGAGTTAAAGAGCCGTACAGTTAGGGACAAGGAGCAAATTTGAGAGACCTAGAGACACAGAGATGGAGACCAATCGCCTGCTCTCCCGCCAATTCGACGGTGACGATGCGCACCTCACTCGCGGCAACTTCTTTGCATTTGCGGCGAGCTTTATGGGCTGTAAAGGAGGGGGAGTTAAGGAGCTAAAGGGGTTGGTGCTAACGTGCGCGGTGCTGCTCAATGTGGCCATGCCACCAGAGCTGTCCAAGACACAGATAAACGGTGAAGAATCTGCAAGTCTTATCGGTTTGGTCATCTCAAACTTCCACATATGCCCTTAAATGTTTCTCCATTTAAAAGGCCTAGGTTGTTGTGTCGGAGGGTATTTTTGTAATTTCAAGCTATTCCTTTGTCTTTTGGCCTGTTTGCCATTGCAGTTGCAGATTTGATAATGCTTGGCTCTTGATATATCTGGAGTCATTCCTCCTCTACACATGACGTGGCCTCATTAAAAAACGACACATGTTTTTTTTTCTTCCACCGACTCTCTCTCTCTCTCTTCTCTCATCTCGTTGGCTCTGTCTCTTCCCCTGCAACTCATTAGAAGAAATTTTCATCCCCTTTCTCTTCCCATCGCTGCCATCTGCCCTCCTCGGCATCAATGTCGACCACTGTCTTCCATCGCTGCCATCTCCCCTTTCTCTTCCCATCGCTGCCATATTCCCCCTCCCCCATTCCCCGTTCTCTCTCCAATCACCCCTCCTCCATCATCATCACCCAAACACTATATCTTGATTTCTCTCCTTTTTAATTTTTAAATTTTATTTATTGGGAAGTTCTGGAACTCTTAGGAATGGTGGAAGATTCCAGGATACAACTTGGGCGAGAAAAATTTTCTCCGGCGTCACTCTCTCTCCTCTAGATCTGAGTTGAAGGGAAAGAGATGGAGAGATAAGATGAGAGAAGACAGAGCATGGGAGGAGAGGAGAGGAGAGGTGAGTGCGTGAGAAGAGAAAGAAAGAAAGAGTCAGTGAAAGAAAAAAAAAAAAAAAAGAAAGAAAAAAAAAAACAGGTGTCATTTTGTAAGAGGCCATGTCTTGTGTTGAGGAGGAATGGCTCCTGATATATCAGGAGCCAAGCATTGTCCATTAATAAAAATGGCATTCTTCATTTTGTAAGCAAACAACAGTTAACTAACTAACTAACTAACTATAATGAAAGGCCTATAGGGCCTCCATAGCCCGTGTTCATAAACTGTGTAAACCGCGTATCCTTCTCGTATAGGTGACTTGGACTTAGGCAGGGGCTTGGGCTTGTATCCGACCCTGTAGTTGGGCTATCTCTGAGGGAAGATCTGCACACTTATAACAGTATCAGAATAGGAGCAAACTGGGGTTGATCCCAATTGAGCCCTCTCCGATGGTTAAGTCAGGAACTGATTTAAGCTAGGGAGAATGGATGTAGGGTTTTCACAATGAGAATATTTATTACATTTGTCCAGAGATAAGTGAGGGATATTTATAAGGGGGAGAAGGAGAGGTCACAATATTTATGGAGGAGATCTTTTCCCCCATCTCCCCTAGCATGAGTTACATTTAATGTTTTGTCTTTGGTCACCATACTGTTTGACAGGAATCAAGTGGCAAAGTGACAAGCGAACAGGGAGGGGATGGGTGTATTAAATGATCCCTCTCCATCACTAGCTTGTTCGCTAAAAGATTAAAGGGTTAGGCGAGACTTGGTTAAAGATGGGATGCGCATTAATTGATCTCCCTCGCTTGCCAGGCTTTTTACTAAGTGGACGAAGTGATTGACCTGACAGGGGCCTGGTCCGACCTGGCGAGTGCTAGTGCACTTCTAGTCGTCCTCAGTATGGTGGTCAGCTCAGTAACAGGACGTTTGGGCCAAAGGCTTTTGTTTGGATACCCGAGACCTCCCGAGTGCTCAGATAGGTGTTGGTTTTGACAGAGCCATCCATGGCCACGTGGTGATTTGCCATAGGCTCAGCTTGCTATGATAGTATAGGCTATCAACAAACTGTATTAACTGTCAATAATTGGATAATTAGATTCAATGTTCAGGCAGCCCCCAAGTAGCACAAATGGAAAGCAGTTGCACCAACCAAACCATGCCATGAGTGGCAATGGCTTAGCTTCAAAGGAACATCCATTATCCAAATCCGGGTTCGACCCGGTTACTCTGTTGGTGACCTTGCATTGCCACAAGGCCCACAACCACAACCCACAACCTACAAAACAAGTTTTCTCCTGTTTTTTAAACGGAAAATAATATATATAAAAAAGGGAGCAAATGATAGCTGTCCGTTTTAGTAAAGCTCGCACCCGAGTGAAGCCGACACATTACCGGCTTCATCTAACTCTCTCTCTCTCTCTCTCTCTCAGCTGCAACCAGACCACAGCAAAGCAACAATGGCAAAGAGCACATGGTTTCTTTTAGTTTCTCTTCTTGTTGTCTCTGCTGCAGCTGCTACTCAGAGTAAGTTTCCTGCAAATCTACAACACATACACAAAAGTGGTTTCTTTCTTTATGCATATGTTTATAGTAGGACAATGTGACCTTGGAATTGTGTCATGTCTCAGATTTGGAACTTATATCTAAGTGGGTACCAAATGTTGGATCTGCTTTAAGATTTCTGGGACTCTGTTTCTTTACCTTGAGTTGAGTGTGTGTCTTTGATACATTTTCTGAATGTGGCTACACTTCTCACTTCTGCATTTGCATACAAGTCTGTGACTTTATTGGTTGGAGTTTAAGTTGGCTTTAGATCTCTCTGGTCAAGAACAGAGCTTACATTTTAAGTTACTCGATCTATTTTGGTGGGAGATTTTTCACTTAAAAATCTTCATCTTTTTATTATTATTTATGTTTCTAATTAGCTGTTGTAGTCATGTTGATTTTGTTTGCTGACAAAATTTGAGGGAAACAAGAAAAACTATTACAAATTTGGATCGTGGGTTTCATGATTTATGCTTGATTTACAATAATGATAAAGAACGAAAAGCAGAAAAACTTCAAATTATTTGAACCCAATATTCTCCTTACTTGAAGAATTAGTTTTTGGTAACCAAAACAATAGATAAGATTTTATGATTTGGGAGATTTTTTATTTTTTTTGCTTCATTTAGTTCGGTTCTTTCCAGCATTGGGTTCAGTTTGACTTATCAATTGCATGCTCTCAAATAGCGTTCTTGTGGGATCCAAAATAATTTTTCTTGTTTTTGTTTCGTTATTTGTTATATTGGTGTGCTTGGGGATCAGAGAAACTTATAAACTCCCACTTATGCGATCATATGTGAAAATTGCAGTCAAAGTTACTAATAACCCTGCGGATGAGTTAGTGAGTGTAATTAACAGCAACAGAACTGCACACAAGGCATCAACCCTCTACGACAACCCGGGCTTGGCCTGCATTGCCCTGCAGTACATAAAAGCATACCAAGGTGACTGTAGTTCTGTAGGAGGAACTGACGCCAAGAAGCCCCCTGAATCTGAATTTGCTGAAACTTTTGCCCCCAACTGTGGTGTTCTAGCCTCAACCCTCACTCCAATTACCGGTCGTTTACTTGGCTGCCAGTCCAAATATGTGCCTCCTTCTGAAGCATTTTCAAAAATCTTGATTGAAAACAGCAAGGGCTTAGAAATTCTCTACAACAAGAACCACACTGAAGTGGGAGCTGCTGTGAGTGGCAGTGATCGAGGGTCTCCATATTTCTGGTGTGTGTTGTTCAGCAGTGGCAAGACTAACAGCAGCTTTGCAACAGAGGGAGGTGCGCCTAAAATAACAAGACCCGGATGCTTTAGTGGTGCTGATGACGAGTGCAGTGGTGCCGATGATCGATCTAGAAGCAGTCATATGTGGTCATTCACCATAGCTCTGATTGCAATGTGGTATGCCTTTGGATTGTGAAAATCTGGATTGTTTTCCATGTAACTTTGGGGCCCCTTTTGATCTGTTGTATTGATGGGCTTTGTCCTCTGTAATTTGTTCTGTTTCTCATTTTCATTACACGTAGAGTCAAACTGCGAGATCAATGTCATTCATTTTCTTCAGTTATTCCCTTACATGTAAAATATTATTGGCTGCGAAAGGAGCATTCATTTTATATTACTCATTGAATGATAAACGAACCTGTTTAGTTCTGCTATTTTCTTAATTTGGTTGGATTGGAAAGACAATCTTAATTCTATTTGTATGGTTTTGTGTAGAGAGAGAATTCCTAGGATTTTCGAGAGGTGAAAAGGTTTTTTTCTTCTTATTTTTTCCTTTCAATACTGAGAATCTGCTGAATCTTGGCTCAGAAAACAAAGACTTCAAGACTTCCAATTCAACAAGAAGCTGCTTATTCTTATTTATATAAAAAAAAAGATACATGAACTTCGTTCTGTAAAGCGATAAGCAAATTACATGGCCAAAAACAAGTACTACAAAAGATTTGAGCTAAGCCTCCCAGTTCCTAATAGAAGCTTTACACTTCAACACCAACGCAAGAACCATGAGAATTATCGTGATGCCACTAGAAGAACCGCCAACTCTGTGAATCCAGTAAGGATCAAACCTGGTAAAGCTTCGGTCCAAGTAAAGCGACAAAGTGAGGGCCAAGATCAACACCAAGAGCAGCAGAGGCAACCAAGAAGCAAAGTTAATAGGGTGCTCCAAATCAAGTTCTGAATCATCTACCGTTGTCCGGTCGATATAGAGAGGAGAAAGCACAGCTAGAAGGGCCAACCCGATGGCCACCAACCTCTCATATGAAGAAAACCTGCTCGTCCTCCTCGATGCAGCTCCGGGCTCCATTCAGGAAACTACCTCAGGACTCAGGACAACCCACCCTTTCTCTTGTCTAACTTGGCTCTGTTAAGAATGCAAGACTTACAAAGTGAGAACCAAAATACCCTCCATTCCGAAAAAGAAGTTTGCTCTGTGGAGTGCATAGGTCTAGTTATAGCTCACTCTCTATCTTGTTCGTCCAATTGAATTACTGAATTACTTTTTCGAAACAGAAGCTTATCTTAGTTTGTTTATCAGTGCAGATGTCCAATTTGATGGTTCTCATAGGGAGTTTGACCCAAGGAATCCTTCCAGAGACTAGGGAGTTAGCATCTTAACCATTAAGGCTCTAGTGTCAGATTGAGTGGGATAAATTATTCTCCATTAAGGAAAATCTTTATTTAAAAAAATGATAGCCTTTTGGAATCGGATGCTTTATGCGTCACATGGATTTTCAAGACTCTTGCCGTATGAATCAAATTGTTGAAAACACAACTATAGTTAATCTCGATTATCAAGAAAAGGAATATGGGTCATGAATGACAGACAAACTACAAAAGCAACTTGTGTCTAAACCCAACAACGAAGAAGGTGGAAGCTGCCTATAGGACTTCCACAGTTCAAACTTTTCTCCAAACTAATTTATCTATGAAACTTCGTTTTGGGAAACATTCCATGGACCTGAAGAGTGAAAACTAGGCTCAACAGTATCCAATTGAAAACCATCCAGAAACGGGCTTCTGTCCTCAAATATCATCACTTGATCAACAAACTAAAATATGGGCTTCATAGTCGAAAGCAGGTACCACAGTGGTGGCCTCCCCCCTTACCCCTGCTTGATACTCAGGTTCGAAACCCCAAGGGGTTTCTTTCCTCCCAATGTAACTGAAAAAAAAATATGGGCTTCATAGCAGCTGATATATCAAAACTGCATCAGACTAGTAACCAACCACTCCTGTGTAAAAAATATATGTATAAATTTGCCATATGCTTTAGCATCAATGCACCACCACCTTTTATGCTAGGCAAAATTAATTTGTGCAGTTTCAGCCAAGTACACAGAAAGAAAGAAAGAAAGAAATAGCCGTAAGATTAGTGTCGATTACTCGAATATTACAAAAAAAACAATGGAGGGTAAAGCCTAACTGACACCACCAGAGCTCTTCGTGTTGTTTCCCTGAAGCCTTGTCATCCATTTCTTCTGAGATGTAGAGAGGTTAGTAATTCCCGCAGGAGAAGCAGTGACTTGTTGTGATGAGGCTGGAAGCTCTGCAGGTAGAGCAGCAGCTGTGCTTGTAAAGGCATTCAGAACCAAAAATGCCAGAATGGGAGAGAGGTCCAATGTGCCTCCAAGTGGTGGGATTAGCCCACGAAATATGTTCAAGTAAGGGTCACATATTGTGCTGCACAATGCACCACATCCACATCATAATCAATTTGATGTTCTTTTACATTAAAACTTTATGAATGGGATACACTAAAATGTGCGATTTTTATTCACAGTCTAACAATATAACGTGAGTACTTTATTAAGTTACCAAAACATTATTGTAAATGTATCCAATACTAAAGTGAATAAAAGAGGTTAATTAACAAGGGTACCTGAGGGGGCCAACAATGGCAGGAGGGGAGTTGGGGAACCAGGTCAAGACAAGCCTGACAACCAAGAGAGTGTTGTACAAGTTCAAGAAGTTGGAGATACCATTTGCCACCACAAGCCCTGCCACTGAATCTCCTGGTAAAACCGCTGCAAAATTGTGAGCTGATAAAGTCTCCACCTGCCTGTGCTTCCTGCACCTAATCTGAACGCACCCAGAAGAAAAAAAT
Organism: Prunus avium; assembly: GCF_965620075.1. NCBI lineage: Eukaryota > Viridiplantae > Streptophyta > Magnoliopsida > Rosales > Rosaceae > Prunus > Prunus avium. The sequence continues at coordinate 49,253,709 of NC_142284.1, read as the reverse complement.
ACAAAAAAAGGTTGAAGCTTTAGTTACACTTGCATTGATAAATTTGAAATTAACCATGAAATCAATGCAGAGAGACATGCCTGGTGGCAGAGACTTTGAAATTCAGAACGCAAAGAGAGCAGTTTGCTGAGAAACGGGTTTTGAGAAGCCAATGAGTGAAGCAATTGGAGACACTTATCAGTGGCGGATGCAATTGAAGCTGGAATGTCGGGAAGAACCAAATTGGGCTTCTTTAATGGCGATGCTCTGAGAAACGGTGCAAAATTGGTTGAAGAAAGTAGCATTGCGCAGTTTGGAGCAAAATTGGAGGCTAAGGGCTTCGGGGTCTCGGTGGCCGACGCCGACTCACTGTGAGCCATTTTCGAGCGTTTGTGAGGAAGCAGAAGCTGAAGCTGAAGTTCAACCAGATAAAAGCGTGGATCAGGAAAGATATAAAATATTTGGATAATTTTGTTGTATCTCATGTGGTGTAGTTGTTACGACGACGTTTCCTCTCCACTCGTTTTTCTTTGGTGGGTACTTTTTTTTTTGGTGAATATGGGTACTTTACTACGTGGTAGTTTCACCAAAACAAGCATGGGTATGGTTACTCTCCATGTGAGCTGGGATTCAAGCTGTATATTTGTTCTCATTGTCTTGTTAAAAAAAATTCAGAACGCACAACACGAGAAGAACGAGCCCCCCAAACAAGGCAACAATAATTAAATATATATATTTTTCGTTTTTTCTTTTAAATAAGCAAATCTAGTAAGAAAATTGATAAATAATAGAAAATGACGAAAGCAAATGGCACCGGGTTGACCCGTTTAAGCCCAACATGAACACATAGGCCCAATTTAGGCCCAAATACCGTATTTGTTCATCACTTTTAATATTCCATATGAGGGGCATAATAGTCAATCTACAACATGCTTGGGCAATTAATATCTTTAGCAGTTTTTAATATTTTCTAGTTGAGCTCATTTAAAACGAGGTTCATTAAAACGAGCTGCTCACAGACAAAAGATGAAACGGAGATGATAATAATCTGACGCGTCAAATTATATTTAATTATAGCGCCAATAGTTTAACCAATTCCACGACCACCTCTACCTTTCCCGGTCATCGTCCACCACGTCCTCCTCTCTTCTCTATCAGATCTCTCTCTTCCTCTTTCTCTCTCTATCTCTCGGTCGCTGAAGTGAGCTTTCTCTCTCTACAGGCTATATACCGATGGTGAATGGTATGCTAAGGCTCTCTCTCTCACCTGATCCAAAGCTCCTCTTCAGCTACAGTTCCAGCTCCAATGTTGACCGCTTCGCCTTCAACTTCAAGCCTCACCTCCCGCAACGTCGTCGTTCCAATCCCCTCCTCCAGCCCCGCTCAACCTCTAATTTCACTCTCTCCAGCTCCCTCCAAGCCTCGGCTAACACCGCGGCGCTTCAGCAAGTTCAGCAAGAACCGCGCGCCGCCGATACCTCGGTGCTGCTCGACGTCTCCGGGATGATGTGCGGCGGCTGCGTCTCTCGAGTCAAATCGGTGCTCTCCGCCGACGAACGAGTCGACTCGGTTGCGGTCAACATGTTGACCGAGACGGCGGCGATTAAGCTGAGGCCGGAGGTCGCCGCCGACGGAGTTGAGACCGTGGCGGAGAACTTGGCCGGGAGGTTGACGGAGTGCGGCTTTGCGTCAAAGAGGAGAGCTTCCGGGATGGGAGTGACGGAGAGTGTGAGGAAGTGGAAAGAAATGGTGAAGAAGAAAGAGGAGATGTTAGTGAAGAGCAGGAACAGAGTGATTTTCGCGTGGACTTTGGTGGCCTTGTGCTGTGGATCACACGCTTCCCACATTTTGCATTCTCTTGGAATTCATGTAGCTCATGGTAACACTAGTGATAACAAAAAATGATTTCTTTGTTTAGAAATTTCAATTTTGTAGACATATTAAATTTGTGTTGTATTGATTTAGGATCGTTTTGGGAGGTGCTTCATAATTCGTATTTGAAGGCTGGTTTGGCTTCTGGAGCTTTGTTAGGACCCGGACGAGGTTGGTTGGTCTTCTGCAATTTACTTGTACTTTCAAAATTCTTTGATTACAATCTGCCAAGCAGTAGTGCTCTAGCATAATGGGTAGTTTACAACTTCAGTTTCAATTTGTCCCAGACTTGCTTTTTGATGGTCTGAGAGCCTTAAAGAAAGGATCCCCCAATATGAATTCTCTTGTGGGATTTGGATCCCTAGCTGCTTTCACAATTAGTGCGGTCAGTCCCTCTTTTTCAAAAAGTTAGCATTAGCATTCCAATTTGTTTTTGTTTTAAATTGTGTAATTTGAATTCTTTGCTCTTGTAGGTCTCGCTTCTTAACCCTGGCCTTCAATGGGATGCGTCATTCTTTGATGAACCGGTGACTTGTTTTGCTTTCAACCTTTGCATTGTTTATAGTTTATGATTTTTTTCTGCTTTTTGTACGATCCTACTAGCAGTTTGTTGATATCCCATACCAAGCTTGAGCCTTGACTTGACCAAAAAAAAAATCTTGAGCCTTTAGTATCCAATTTTGTACTTGGCTTGGCTTGCTTACAGTTGCCTATCGACTTGATTGAGATATGTTCGTTTTAAAGCTTGTGGATGAAACATTAATATTGTTGGTCGATGAGAAATTTCTCATAAAGCTCCTTTCTTTTAGCATGCAGGTCATGCTTCTTGGTTTTGTGCTCCTAGGACGTTCTCTTGAAGAAAGGGCAAGGATCAGGGCATCTAGTGATATGAATGAACTCTTGGTAAGTTAGAATGTGATCTATATTTGTTATTTAAATAGAAAAACTATAAACACAATACAGTATATGGTGTTGCTTTCCTTCTCTTATTTTTTAATATTTTGTGGTGTATAGTATAACCAACACATGACTGATTTGAATGTGCTTGGCAGTCACTGATAAACACGCAATCAAGACTTGTAATTGCTTCCTCAGAAAATGATTCCTCCACCGACAGTGTACTTTGCGCTGATGCAATATGCGTTGAGGTCCCAACTGATGATATTCGAGTTGGAGACTCTGTGTTGGTTTTGCCAGGAGAAACCATACCTGTGGATGTAAGCATTTTAGATTGTCTACAGACACCGTCATTAAAAATCCAAATTTCAATTATTACTCTAGTTTGATTGGCATGGCCTATTGAAACTTCAAGCGAAACTCAAGAAATGTATATTGAAATGAGTGTGAATCATAGGATAATAGGGTTTTATACAAAAGGCCTCGATGTTATTAGGAGTGGAGTCATTCATTATATGAGACTTTCTTTTTTAATAAGTTTTCGATGTGGGACTGTGTGTATTCTTCCCTAATCTTTTCTTCTTTTGTGTTTGGAAACTTTGGGATTGAGTGTTTGCTGAAAATAAACTGCTTCAACAGGGAAGAGTTGTGGCTGGAAGAAGTGTTGTGGACGAATCCATGCTTACAGGAGAATCACTTCCTGTATTTAAGGAAAAGGACCTTACTGTCTCAGCGGGAACAATAAACTGGGTATGTTTACGTACACTGGAGAGTGATGTGTAATTTTAATAGGTTGTCACTAACACCCATAGTTTTCGTTTTATTTTTTATTTTTATTTTTCAGTTCATACTTCTGTACTTGCTTTAGTTTGACTCGTTGAAGAGCTTTCTAAGTCATGTATCACCTGGAGAAATCGAGGACAGGAAGTTCACAGATTAAAATGGGAACATAGCTGGGCATTTAGTTAACCTTGCTGGATTAGGTCAAGAGTTTAGAGTGTATTCACATAGCTTATATGCATATAAGTCACCTGTAAAGTTTTGGTAGTTAATTGTATTTGAAATTTATCTCTGCGTACTTAAAACAGAAGGGCAACTGTTCACTTATTTCAGGATGGTCCATTGCGGGTTGAAGCATCTTCAACTGGCTCCAATTCAATGATATCCAAGATTGTTCGCATGGTTAGTAACTACTTTTGCTTATGACACAGACAATTTATTACATATGAGGTAGAGGACAGACACTTTTCCACATTGGAGGGAAGGCTGATAATGCAAGGAAAGTTTTAGTTTGATATTGCCTGTGTATTATTAGTCAATTTCAGCACGCTTACTCTTTCTTCAATGCATGCATATCATACTTGTCAGGTTGAGGATGCTCAAGGCAATGAAGCACCCATACAAAGGCTTGCTGATTCAATAGCTGGACCATTTGTTTACAGTATAATGACACTATCAGCTACAACATTTGCTTTTTGGTATGTGGTCTTTTTTTTACTTTCTCACATATCACGATTGTTAGGCCTGAGTCTTATTTTCATAAAATTTGTTAAGATCATTTATATTACATAGAAGCTTAAAGAACCATCATGTTACTGAAGTTTTGGATGCATGCATGAGTATAAAACTAATCGACTTTACAGCGCAGTGTGTTTTCTTTTCACTTGGTAAAAACATTGTCATGCATGAGTGCCAAGTGGCTCTTCCCAACTATGCATGGTTATGCTTTGAAGTCATGTTCAGGTACTACATTGGAACACAAATTTTTCCTGATGTTTTGTTCAACGATATTGCGGGACCAGACGGAGATCCATTGTTGTTGAGCTTGAAACTTGCTGTGGATGTCTTGGTTAGTATGGTGTTTTAACGCAAATCACTATTTCAGTGAATTGATTGACTTGATTTATATTTGATTTATGATTATTAATCACTATTATTCAGAAAAATGGATTTTTTTCCTAACTTAGGTAATAGCTTAAATTGTGTAATTACACCCTTGTACAATACAACAATTACTGATTATAAAACCACGATATTACAATTACTTTTTTGCAGATTACTAGACATTTTCCTGCTTGATAAAGAATATATCTCATATGAAAAACCTCTCCGAAACGTTTTTCAAACAAGTATGCATGTTTCTTTTGCAGGTAGTTTCTTGCCCTTGTGCACTGGGTCTTGCCACACCCACAGCAATCCTAGTTGGCACTTCTCTTGGTACACCATCAAAAATTTTATTTGATGTTGCATATTGTAATAGAGGTTCTAAGTCATATATGTGAGAGAGTCATGCTAGCTAGGTATTTGATGCAGAATCCTGCCATGTTTCAAATTTACTCGTTACCACCATGCTTACAAATATTACTAGTTACACACACTATGTAGTCTCGGTTCTAATTTTACTTCTGTTGCACTGAAAAATGAGCAGGAGCAAGGCAAGGGCTCCTTGTGAGAGGAGCAGATGTGCTGGAACGTTTGGCCAACATAGATTATATTGCTTTAGACAAGGTAATTTACATTGCACAATTTCATGCTCACACCCAGAAACTGGCTCTGAAGTTTAAAGATATGTTGACTAAGTGCTGCATTTCACTCTAGCTTATATGTGAAACTGCAAATCTCACTCTGAACCTCAACCTTCAGACAGGAACCCTCACAGAAGGAAAACCTTCTGTTTCTGGTATTGCTTCTTTTATGTATGAAGAGTCGGAAATTCTTCAAATTTCTGCTGCAGTAGAGAATACAGCATCGCATCCAATTGCCAAGGCCATCATAAATAAAGCAAAATCGTTAAATATTAGTATCCCAGTCACGGAAAGACAATTAACAGAACCAGGTTTTGGAACTTTAGCAGAAGTAGATGGCCGTTTGGTTGCAGTCGGTAGTTTAGAATGGGTTCACGAACGGTTCCAGAGACAAACCGATATGTCTGACATTTTGAATCTAGAACAGGCTGTGCGTCAAACATCAGAAGGCATTACACCTTCAAGCTATTCAAAAACAATTGTTTATGTTGGACGTGAAGGAGAAGGCATCATCGGTGCTATTGCAATATCTGATAGCCTGCGGCATGATGCTGAGTTTACTGTAACTAGGTAATACCTCCATTACCTTATAAGCATTAGGTTTAGGGTGCTTACTTAGCAAGGAACCATTTACTTATTATCTACCCTTTATTTGTGCATACTCAAAATTTCCCGTTTCCTGTCTTTGACTATTGTCATTTGTGCATGCAAATGTTTTATCTATAATTTGAACTATCCTTACCAAAACAACCACAGCAATGCTCTGTTCAATCTTTTGTCTACAAATAACATAGAGCATATGGCGGATTTTGTGACGGCACGCTTTATATATGACCTGTCTTAGTTTTCCTTTATTATTTGATCCTATTGCTGCATCTTTTGTTTGTTATTTTTTGTATGTAACCCTTTTACTCTAATTTTATCGAGTTATTATCTGCTTGGTGTGCTGACATTTTGTTGCTCTGACTGCTAGACTCCAGCAGAAAGGTATCAGAACTGTCCTCTTTTCTGGAGACAGGGAAGAGGCAGTTGCAACTATAGCGAAAGCTGTTGGAATAGAAACTGAATTTATCAAATCATCATTGACTCCACAAGGGAAATCTGGAGCTATTTCTAGTCTTAAAGATGAAGGGCATCGTGTTGCAATGGTACCTGTGTGAATTTAATCACTTATTTTCTCCAATTTTTTTGCTTTTGCTGTGCCAAATCTTTTGTAACACAATGGTAAATCTGTATGTAACACTAAAAGCTACATGCCAAAGATTCATTATACCTCATCATCTCTGCAGAATTAGAGAGTTGATGCTAAAACTGACGTGTCTAGTTCTTTTGAAGGTTGGTGATGGCATAAATGACGCACCATCTTTGGCTCTTGCGGACGTTGGGATTGCTCTTCAGGTTGAGGGGCAAGAAAATGCTGCTTCAAATGCTGCTTCCATCATACTTCTTGGAAACAAATTATCACAAGTAATTTCTACAGTCTCATAAACAAGTCTTACTAGCTTCTCCACTCCATGTTTTCGTACTCGATGACTGGAACCTGTTCCTTGCAGGTTGTAGATGCACTGGAACTGGCACAGGCAACAATGGCAAAAGTCTACCAGAATTTATCTTGGGCGGTTGCATATAACGTAATTGCGATCCCCATAGCTGCCGGAGTACTGCTTCCTCAATATGATTTTGCCATGACACCATCGCTTTCCGGTGAGTAAAATTATCTTCCTCATTCCTTTAGTTCCTGCTGGATGCTTGTTCCTTGTCTATGAATGAATCTCTTCCAATAACACAATATTGGGTTTTGACAGGAGGGATGATGGCTTTGAGCTCAATATTTGTAGTTACCAATTCATTGCTTCTACAGCTCCATAGGTCTGACGGGAGTAGAAAGAGTAGCTAGCTCCGCTACTGCTGCAGGTTTCCGTCTGTTCAAGCATTGGAGTTGAATAATTAGGTTAAATTTAAATTTTTTTCTGTTAACAGTGGGATTAATTGAACAGTGAAGTTATTGCTTCCTTATTCCATCTGTATTGTCCCAGAATTTATGTAATTGGTATAATATAGCATCAATAATTTCGAATCTCATGCCCCCTTGATTTAAAAAAACAAAGCTTAAATGCTAAAATGGTCTGTGTGTTTTACTACATTGGTAATTTAATCCCTATGTTTTTAATTTAGCCAATTTGGTCCTTGTGATAGTTAGTTAATCTAATCCATTCTGTTAAATTTCAGTTAAAATTCTTTAAAAATTATTTAAATACTCATATAAAAAAATTAAGAACTAAACAAAAATAGAAAAATCCGCCTCTCAGCCACCACAACCCTTCTCTCCCCTCGTTCTCTGCAGCAACCACTGGCGGATCCAGAGATTTTTTAGCAGAGGTGCAATATTGACTAAGTATGAAAAATGGTTTTTCGGAATAATCATTTTCAAGTTTTTTAATTTTTCTACTGTCACGTACGATGTGTGCGCGCAGATTTAATAAGGAGAAAGTGAAAGTAAGTTTTAGTTTTAAATCAATAATTAAAACTCCTTTTAATTAATTGGAAATATGTTTTGATCTGCAGTTTAGGTTTGGAAATTTTGGATCATTAGAGTAAAACGGAACTTATGTGACAAGAGAATTCATCCTCTCTTTCAGGAGATGGTGCAACTATCCCCATCCTGCAAACAAATAATGTGTTTTTACTGTCTCTTATTATATCATATCCCCAAACACACTGATATTCTTGGTGTCCCGCAACCGGACCGAGAGGGTCGGTCGACCGGCAAGCATGGTCGAGCACTCAACTGTCTTTATCTCGCAATTGAAGCTTTCTGAATTTATCATATATGTGCATTATCATGGTCATAACCTTTTTTCGTTTTATTAATGTGGTGCATTATCATAGTTAGTTTTTTTGCATTGAGGTTTATGTTATGGAGAGCGAGAGAGGAGGATATATAATTGAATGTGATGTCCTTTGTTCACAGTTTACTTGTCCCACCAGCCAAGTTGCCAACACTCATTTAATTATTTACTTGTAGTACCAGTACTACAACAAAGAGCCAGACAGGGGAGAAAGAGAAGCACATTCCAGTCCATGTGGTCTACACTACCAACAACCATGGGCACCAAAAGTGATGCAAATTTCATGGCTGACGATCCACGTACCCACCCTCACAAAACAATACATCATGAGATTCCATCTCCAAAACTTCTTTAACTACTTTTACATTCCAAAACATACTTTATATTTCATATTTCACGTAACGTTACTAATTCACATAATTCACATGACATGATATCACAACTAATTCACATGATATGATATCACCGTATCATTGAGCGACAAACACAAATTTATATTTTGAATCAAAATATCAATAAATAAAACATTTGTCTTATATTAAAGAGAGATAAAATCATGGACCACTGCATTCATTACACAAGACACAGGGAGAATCATGGGCCACTGAATAATACATTTATCACATAGAAAGATACTACATTGTTAATGGCCTGCCCTTGGGCCTCAAGCTTTTCGAATTTGAAAAGGAAATTTATAATAAAAAGAATAAATTCGGGATTTTAAAAAAAAATCATGGTGTGGACAAAGAACGTTAGGGTATTAATTAAATTTCTCAAATTTTCAATCGTCTTTGTTACTAACTAACTATTAATTTAATAATATTTCTCTTTCCAACGATAGAATATGTCCAATACCCCGTCCCAAAATGTCAAAATAAATGGTTTCCTCTAAGTAGACAATCACTGTGCAATTGGGATATATATGATTCTGAAATGATGTTTTAAGAGTGAGATATTCTTCTTTTAGGATCCGGTACGTGGGAAGCAAGGCCCTATTTTATTATTAATTTTGGGTTGGCTAATATATTTGAGAATAATTTCGGGCCCATTAAGCTTTTTTATATGGTCAGGTGGGCCAATGAAGCTTTTTTTTAAAGTCAGGTGGGCCCATGAGGCTTTTAATATACACATTTAATGGGCACGTGATTGAGAGGAACTGCTGTTGAGAGAGAGAGAGAGAGAGAGAGAGAGAGAGAGAGAGAGAGAGAGGGCCTTCAAATTAAAACACGCCTTGCATGTGAGATTGGGGCCAACATACCCCATCCTCATATGTCTTGCCCGTGCCCTATTATTTTTTGCATCTTCTTCACTCCCCATCATTAAAATGTCATTCCCCTTCCATAAAATTTAAGAATCAATTCTTCTTCTTACAAACAAAAAGAATTGATGATTCAATGTTTTTCTAGAAATGCTAACCAATATTATTAGCTTTTTTGAGAACCTAATAGCTACTTTTTTAGAAAACTCTAAGAAAAAATTCTTAGACGCGGCCTTGGCGGCCACCCTTCCTACTTTATCCCATTTCTTATCCTCTCATCCTCTTCCCTCTCATTCCCTTCCTTATCCCTTTGGATTCCTTTGTTTTTTGTTTTGGGGTCGCCGTGAAATGTTGTAATTGTCATCTTTTGTGATTGCACGAAATGATGTGGAGCGGTAGTCTTGTTTCTGAGTTTGTTTTGGTCTAATAATTCTCATGAACTCTTTAGGAGTTTGATGTGGTTTGTTTTTTGTTTAGGATGTTTTATTTTCTTTTGGCTTTTGGCGTTCAATATGAGTTTGTCCTTTCTGCCGTTGCGTAACAAATCAACTTGTTGTTGCATTTGTATCCATATTCGACACCTTAGTTGCTTTGTACTTATTTTTGTTTATCTTATCAATAAAAATATTATCGCTCTTTTATAAAATTAAAAAATTAAAAATGCTAACCAAAATTTCAAGGGTTTTTCAAGATATATATGTATTAATGGAAATTTTTCGCTTATAACACAAAAATACAAATAGTAAGCTGCTACTGATATTACTAAACGAAGAGAAATCAGCTAGAGGACTTCGGATGAAAAAATAACGGTTTTAACGAGTTGAATTACAAGTTCATTACATATAAATTAATTTTTAAGCTTATAAATTCATTATATGAAGTTTTTATTATAGTTTCTATCCCAAAATGTGGAGAGACTTGTGAGGGCATATCCATGAGGGCCGGCCTGATTCGACATTGTTGTTTACTCATTGTCTTGAGTATATAGGTACATTTTCATGTACATGGGTAATAGGTATTTCAATATACCTACAATTTCGTACCCACGTATATATTCAAGGGTTAAAGACCATTTGGGTCCTAGGTTTGCTTGAATCTTCATTTTGGGCCATGTGTTTTGAATTCGACCAGTTTGGTCATTAATGTTATACCAAGTTAATAATAATTGCTCACTTTTACTTAATTTAATGTTAATCTAATTGGAAAGGATACAAATTATTAATATGTTTAAATCCAATGACTAAATTGAGCAAATTGAAAACAAAATAAATAGCCCTGTTGTAGTCTGCATATGATCTATAACTTAAGGTAAAACCAGACAGATGAGCTCACTGTACATATGCTTATTATGATCATATTGCATGGCAGATTCTCAACCCACGTGGCAGCCTCTACATGGTAAGGTTGTACGATATTAATATTTTTCCTTTCGTTAATAATGGATATTATTTATTTTCTTTTTTATAAAGAAAAGCAAGAATTGTATTCATAAATTAAACACAAGGACCATGAGTCATCAATCATAAGACCATCTATATTTTAATCTAATTCCTTTCCCAACCCAATAAAAGTAAGAGGATAAAATTTGGGAAAACCCAAACTTGAGACCAAATACCAGTCAAGCTATTGCCTAGATTGGATTTTTTTTTGTGGAGCTTGCATAGCCGTGATGTAGCCCATGTGCAAGGAGGAAACAATAGGGCACCAGGTGTCGCGTTGCTGGTGCTGCAAAAGCTGTTGTGCATTGGTGTGGCAACATTTATTTATTTATTTATTTATATTCCAATAATAACCCAAATCAACGATCCATATTAAATGCAAGCTATTTTAACAAGAAAAAAAAGATCAAACACCTGGAATTTAAATCCAACAGTTAAAATAATATTTTAAATTAATCTAAATCATATCCAACCCCAAAACTCACTCCAAACTCTATAAATACCCACCTATTTCTCAAATAAAATTATATTTATGGAATTTCAATTTTTTAAGTCAAATTGTTCCAATAATTAAATTATGAATTTAAAAAGATTAAATAAAGAAAAGTTATTTATGGAAAAAAAAAATTAGACTTAAACCATTATTAAACAATTTAATAAAGTTGTAGATTTAAAATTTGAGAATGAAAGGTTGGGGGAAAAAAAGTTTGAGTCTGGGCAAAAACCTAAATAGTTACTTTTAAAGAGGGAAATTTGGGTTTAAAGAGGGAAATTTGGGTTTAGGACCAAATGGGTTGGAGAAGGCCTAAGAGCACTTCCACCCATTATGCCATGACAAAGGGCAAGGGTAAGGGTAAGTAAGGGCAAAAACTATTCACATGAATAGTGTCTGCCATACCCTTTTTAATTTTGCTTTCCCACCCATTGCCATGGTAAGTAAAGGCAAACACTATTCACATGAGATATGAGGAGAGGAATTTATATGGAATTTTAGTGTGAAAAGTGAAGAACATGGTTAGGTATTTTAATATATATATATATATATATATATATATATATACATATATTTATATTTTTTGGGTATTTAAATTGGTCGCTGATGTCACACTGACATCAACAAACCCATGCAGCAACCCAAACAATTCATTTTTTTTGGGCTGGCCGAGGTAAACGGGGCCCATTCTTGCCCAGTCTAACCTTTGCTGTTATGGGCATTAATTCAAGACTAGGTTGCCTTTTGCATGGGTGGAAGTGCTCTAAGGGCAAATACAAATGCTTACAAAGGGGTAATACAAATATGGAATCATAGTAACGATATGAGGTTAATCCATATACATGCCACAAAAGGCTATAAAAATTTCGTCATAAAAGCCGCATGCTTGAACAAACCAAACCTGAATCACAATGCCCAAATCTACCAATACAACTACAACTTTTAACTCTCACAAGTACAAAATACAAGTAGAGACTAGAAAACAATCAAACCCTCAACTCACAAGGAGTTGATGCAATTATTACAAAATAATAAAACTGCAAACAAACAACCAAAAACCAATATAGCCACTACAGCCGCCGCCGCCTTGGAGACATAGAACACCACTGAGATGGCATCAAGTCACCTTACAACTAAAACACCAACCAAAAAAACCACAAATCCAAACAAACCTAGACACAAGCAACCTCTCCACAATTAAAATTCCAAATCCAATAGATGAGGAATGGGAAAATAAATGGGGAAGTAAGGAAAAGAGAGAGAGGGAGAGAGGAGAGAGGAGGAGGAGTTAGCCCTGGCAATATCATATACGACACAAATTCACAAAAAAAATTTAGTATTCGGGTATGAGTTATCATGTCGTGTTGACCCGTTAGCCACACGTTAAGCTAATGGGTCGTGTCGTGTCAATTCACGAATACCCGTTAACCCGTTAAGCTCAGGGACATTTTTGTAAATTTATATATATATTTTTCTCATTTTTTGCCTCTCTCTTTGGACTCTTCTTTGCTCGAACTTTCTCTCACTTTCCCGTAAAAAGAAACCAAATCTCACATTGCAACTAATCTTGTGAGGCCCTGAAAACAACATTATGGAGCAAAGCAAAGTAAAACATTACAGTAAGGAAAGAAAAATGTGGTTCACAATACATCATTGTAATTTTTCATAAAATAACTCAAACATTGTATTGTTAGTTTCTAACGCCCAACTTCTGATCCAGAACTAGCCTTGCCAAATCCACCACCAGGCATCTGAGTATCACCGGTGCCGCTCATTGGAATGTCTTCGCCAACACCTTGATAATAATTTGGTTGCACAGGTCCTCCAACTCCTTTTGCCTGTTCTCAAATACCTCCAGCCAACTAATAGCCGGTTGTTGTGGTTTTGAGAGGGGATCGATGATGTAAAGCCATGGTGGGTTGGGGTCTTGAGTGGTGGTGGTTGGTTATGGGTTTCTTAGATGGGCATTAGGGGAGGAAGAGAAAGAGAGGGACGGGCTGCGTAGGAGTGGTTAGGGTTGATTTTATTATTATTATTATTATTATTTTTTTGTAATATATTTTTTATTATTATCATGTGAAATGGGTTGTGTCGTGTGATTCGTGAATTGTAACGGGTCGTGTTTGTGTTTGACATTTTCAATCCGTTTTCTTATCGTGTCAACACATTAAGAAAAGTGTGTTGACACGAACACTACAAAAATGACATGAATGCCGGTCTAGGAGGAGTGACCTCTCCCCCTCCATAGAACACAACAAAAAAGGTTTGAGAGAAAGAAGGGAGGCTAGTATTTCAAGGTTTAGAGAAAGTCTAACGCAACAGTTTGGCCCCGGTAGGAGGGGGCTCTAGGCCCGCAAGAAGACTCCAGTGTGCACAAAGCAGTCCGAGCAAGACGTGGGGGCCACCAACCTAGGCAAGCTCAAAGGCAAATCCAACCAATGCTGTTGCTTGGGTTTGTTGATGACAGGTTGGCGTAAACGTGCTTTTCAAATTTGTTTACCACTGCTACAAGACACGTGGCAGCACTTGGGGCATCCAATCAAATTTTCTACTGTAATCCAACGACTGCCATTTTTTATGTAATAACAAGTTGAAAAAAAAAATCGAAAAAAAATCTGAATTTTTTTTCTATAAAGCTTAAATAAAAAAATTACTTTTTAAAATTTAAGTATAAAAAAAAAGAAAATAAATTAAAGTGAGTAGTAATTGCCCTTGTCCATAGAGATGAAAACAAAATTGAGTGTCACTATTCACCTTACTTTTACCTTATCCTTAATCAGATGGGAGGAAGTGCTCTTAGGAATAATGGGTATGTTGCTTTAATAGGAACATACTCCAATCCAGGACACATACCCGGATTAACGAAAAGCCCAAAGTTAGTTAACCACCAAAATCACTTTTTGTTTTAAAAATTTTAAATTTAACAAACAAACAAATAATAAAATAAACGGAGCGGACAAAGTAGTGAAAACGACCGCTGACATGGACGTTAACGGAGGGAGAGGGGGCCGTCAATGGGTGTCGTCAGTCGCCAGGCTTTCGGGGCGGGTGGGACCCGCGAAATCATGGCGCTGTGTCAGACGGCTGAGAGAGTGAGATGAGGACGGGTACAAATTGCCTTCCCGAGGTGAAAAAATACGAAGGCGAGTAACTTTTCTCGCTTTTCTCTCTTCACTTTGATCAGCTTGATACGAGTAAAATCAGACTACGAAGGGCCCTGTGGGCCCTCACTTTGTTTCATCAGTTTTTACCCTGGTTATTCTCAAATTTACCGTACTTGAGTAAGTTATTGTCTTATTCTATTTTTAGCTTTCCAATTGTCGTTTTATTTAATTTATTTACTGATTGTCGTTTTCTGTTGTATTAAAATAAAATCTAAATGAACATAATTTAATTTTTGACTATATGAGAAATAATTGTGGGGACCGTGGTCCACTGGACCACTTCCTGAATGAAGGCATGCGTATGGAGGTTGAAGGAACCTTATTTAAATTTATTTAATGATTTTTGCTCTCAATACAAATACATGGATTCTCTCATCTTAATCTGCGGTGGAGAGTATTATTTAATTATATCATGTTAATTTTACTTGTACCTTATGGGTACAAAAACTTTCTTATTTAATATTTGTGTTTTCCAATTTGTTTTTGTTTTGACATGAAAAGACAACTTTTATTTATAAGTAAAATTAGTTCAAAGTACAAGAATCCTAAAGAAGGAGGTCAAGTATGATATATGTGGGTAAATACCATACCATGAACACATAACTTCAAGGATTAGAGCAAAACGAGCTAACCGATGAGGCATCTTATCTAAACACACGCACAAACAACCCACCTGAAAAAAGAAAGAAAAGAATGATTTGCGTACTCAATAATAGGACTAAGTATATAATTATTTACAAATTATTAGATATATTTGATGTTTATTTTTGTGCATAAATACTAGAAAACATGAAATTCAAGCTCATAATATATCCAACATTGGGAAAAAAAAACTACGACTAAATAATAACTAGTTCGTACTTAATTCTTCCAATTAAAAAAGTTAAACAACGCATTTCCAAACTAAAATGATAATTTTGTACTTGGTTTGGATAGCAACATGAATGTCGCATTCACAAACACAAAAGTGAAAAAAAAACTTCAAATGTTGCAATTATTGTTTATTTGTTCCTGATCTATTTTTAAGAAACAAAGCTTTTAACCTTATCGCAGAGATGAAGGACATAAAATTGAATTCCCTTCCACCAAAAACAAAATAGGTTTATCTATGGGAACATGTTTGTCTTTCCTTATATGGTATATGGGACTAGGTACTTCCTTAATTATATGCATAGTATTAATTCATGTAAATTTTAAGTTGTTTTCAATTTTTCTATACTAGTAATATTAATGGAGGGATAATTTTTATTTTATTGTTTGAATGGAGGGAGATTCAAGCGTGTGATATGGTGTACATGAATAGTTATTTTTAACTACTTATACTAACATGCATTTATCATCAAACACTAAATATAAGTAAATAAGTAAAAATAACTTAAAATGCAACAAAGACACACTTGTAAACATATAAAATAACTGATGTGGGTTTAGAATGAAAGTGATTAACTAGCAGATATGGGTTAGTTCGGTGGGTCAAGAGTCAAGACAATGTGCCCGTTTCCCAACACCCGAATTTGATCTCCTTCCCTTTACAGTAGAGTAATTTAGAATATCACCATTATCAAAAGAACAAAATGATTATGATGAAATATATATAGGATGTAACTGGTAATTCTAACCGAAAAGAATTACAAACCAAGAAATCCGAAAAAGTGAAGGGCCATTTTGCAATAATGGAATTTAAAAAATAATAAGAATAAACATATACCTGACCCACAGAAAGTGACCACTTATTTCACCCAAAAAAAAAAGAAAAAAGAAAGTGACCACTTATTCACAGTGGACACTCAGAGAGAGCGAAAGAGAAAACCGAAAACCGAAAAAATATATACAGAGATGGAAAGTTGAAAGAGCAGTAATGTTGCAGGTTTTATAGCAGAACAGAGAGGACTGGCATGTGGTTTCTTAACTTTATCCATGAAATAATTCTCCCTCTTCCTTTCTCTCTCTAGATAGCTCTGCATTTCTATCTCTCTCTCTAGTTGGTACAGTTGTATATAGAGGACTACGCGCCAGAGCGATGTGATTGAACAATAGCAGGCTTTAGTTATAAGTTGAAGCTCCTTCTGAATATTTCATCAGGTCAGTCGTCACCCAGTGAAGACTTCGAAGAAAATAGAGAGGGAAAAAGACCAAAGCAAAGACTTCCAGAGTTTTCATAACCCAAAATATCCTCAGCCTCTTTCAAGCTCTATATCTGTGAAAGTGGTTCAATGTAGGCGGGTCCAAGAGGGGGAGGAGGACGAGGGCTTCTTAGGATTTGAGGGTGTACCTGAAGAAGAGACTTGGCGGGTAATTTGTGAAATGAGGTTTAATGGGAGGGCAGTTATGGCATTTCGGGTCGACTTTGTTCTTCTGGTTCTGCTTGTCTGTGTGAGCTTCGGTTATGTGGATTCAGAGGATGGTGAGTTAGAGACTCTGTTTAGGTTTTTGCATTGTTTGGCTACCCAGAAAATGCACGAAAGTTTTGTACTTTCAACGAAGCTAGCTCAAGTGGCTGATATTAGCAAGCCTCTGTTATCTTTATACTGCTGCCCTCTTTCTCTGCAGCCAAACAGGGGATAACCATCTGTTTTCTCAAGAAAGTTCTGAAATTTTATCTGGGTTTAGTGTAGGGGCGTTGCACTGAGCCTAAAAAACCTTTTAGCTTGGAAATAATAAACAGTGACTAGCTGGGTTTTAGTTTATTTTATTGGTTTTATCATTTTGCAAGTGTATCTTATTCCGAGCCTGAGATTTTGATTGCATTTTTAATATGAAGGAACAACACTGCTGGAAATAAAGAAGTCATTTAGGGATGTGGACAATGTTCTATATGACTGGACAGACGCACCCTCTTTAGATTATTGTGTTTGGAGAGGCGTCACATGCGACAATGTCACCTTCAATGTCATTGCACTGTAAGAAGCCCTTTTCCTTCTCTTTTGGGTTGACTTATTTAATTATTCTAAATATTATCTTAATCAAGTGTTCTTTTTGTTTCATTTTGGTTTGCTGTTTTATATTGCTTGTGTGCAGTAATCTTTCAGGTCTAAATCTTGATGGAGAAATCTCACCTGCAATTGGAAATCTCAAGGGCCTTCAGTCCATGTACTCTTCGTCACTTCCTTACAACTATTTCATATGCTTTTTCATTTTTGGGTGACTTTCAGAGATTGATTTTCATTGTGTCTTCTTTGATCAGTGATTTGAGGGGAAATCGTCTATCAGGCCAGATCCCAGATGAGATTGGTGACTGTTCGTCTTTGAGAAACCTGTAATTTCTGTAACTTTATTAAAGTTGCTTTAAAGTTTTCTAATTTCTGCTGGACATAAAGATGTCATTTTTAACTCCAAATCGATTGAATATTTCAATTAACGGTGTTATTAGGGACTTGTCCTTCAATGAGATATATGGAGACATACCATTTTCGATATCCAAGTTGAAGCAACTGGAAAATCTGTAAGTACCGGAAGAAGCTTACTTTATTACATAAAAAATTTCTTGCAGATATTTTATATGAATCTTACTTTTTTTATTTTACTTTCAGAATCTTAAAAAATAATCAGTTGATTGGACCACTTCCTTCAACTTTGTCCCAGATTCCGAACCTGAAGATTTTGTGAGTTCTTTTTCCCATCTCCATTCAATTTCTTTCAATTTAATAATCTCATCGTTATTGTATTTTATAACCGTGACTGAATTTCCTATTTTTCTGGCATGCTTCTTCTAGAGACCTAGCGCAGAACAATCTCAGTGGGGAAATACCAAGACTTATTTACTGGAATGAAGTTCTACAGTATCTGTGAGTAGATTGTTAAGTTGATACTAAATCTTTCTTCTTCATTTTTCTGTCGGCTTTGCTAACTTCATCTGGTGATGTTATTTCACATGCAATGCCCATTTAATCACTTTTGTCTTAATGTAGTGGTTTGCGAGGGAACAATTTAGTTGGAACACTCTCTCCAGATATGTGCCAGTTAACTGGGTTATGGTATTTGTAAGTTAACATCTAACCATTTCATTCCTCAAGCTTCCGGGAATATTATATTTTGCAGCACACAATACACTTTAACCGGGCCTAACGTACTTTCTATTATTGGCCAGTGATGTGAGAAACAACAGTTTGACTGGCAGCATTCCTCAAAGTATAGGCAACTGCACCGCCTTCCAGGTCTTGTACGTATTTCATCTGACTTATGAGGACAAATATCTTGTAATGCCTAAGTTGGATCATTCAATTATGTTTCAACCCTTTGGATTGGCAGGGACCTGTCCTACAACCAGCTAACTGGAGATATTCCGTTTAATATTGGGTTCCTGCAAGTAGCCACCTTGTATGTGCTTGCCATTTCTTTGCATTTTTATATGTCATCACAAAATCATCGACTATTGATTTATCAATTCCTCCTCCATTTGTTCTTGCAAGGTCGTTGCAAGGTAATAAACTATCTGGGCCTATCCCATCTGTGATTGGCCTGATGCAGGCACTCGCCGTATTGTAAGTGCTTAACTGTATCTGTATGAAGCTCTTGGATTTTTAAATAATTACTGTTTTGAGTTCTTGTCTCTCTCTTTTGTGTCTTATCTATTCACTGTCTCCAATCCAGGGATTTGAGCAGCAACATGTTAAGTGGACCAATCCCTCCTATCCTTGGGAATTTGACTTATACAGAGAAATTGTAAGTACATGTGTAATTATGAAATGTACCAGGGATAAAATTTCTTGAAAATAGTTGTGAAATATGTTGGTGTATGGCTTCATAAAATTCTGATCCTCCGTCGAATGCAACAGATTATCAACAATTTCTATCTACACATTTGTATCTGTAGTGGGGATTAAGTTCTTTGATTATACTTGATTATTTAACAAATTTATAGAAAACATATATATGTTGCTTGTATGCAATGTTCTGACTCCAAATCTTGACTGTATAGATATTTGCATGGCAACAAGCTTAACGGATCAATACCCCCAGAGCTTGGACAGATGACAAAGCTTCATTATTTGTACGAAAACCTTTTCTCTTTCCTTTTGGATAATTTTCTTTCATAACTATTGACGTGGACTGCATGTGTCTAAGTTGGGAGGTCTTGTTTTTACTAATTTTTCTCATTTAACTGCATGGGTTGCTCTTTTGATGTTATCCTTGCCATTGAGTAATTGTTGAGCATTGGATATGATGTTCTATGAAAATATTTAATTTGTTTACTCTCCGCTCTTTTTTGTGTTACCTTATACATAATAGATAGATCATCTTTGCTCGTAGAGTTTTTAAGTATGAGGTAAGGAATGTTCATTGTTCAGACATCATTTCCTCTCTAACTGTTGATTTTCCTTTGCAGGGAATTGAATGATAACCTGCTCACTGGACATATTCCACCTGAACTTGGGAAGCTTACTGATTTGTTTGACCTGTAGGTTCTCTTTCCATGAGGTTTTTAAATCAGAACTGTTTCTGCATGTCTTAAATTTTGAGTTACTGATCATCATTCTTGCAGAAATGTTGCGAACAACAATCTTGAAGGGCCTATCCCTGATAATCTTAGCTCGTGTACAAATCTTAACAGCCTGTAAGAATACAACCTCAAATTCTTACTTTGATTTATCAAACCTAGTTTAAGTTATTCATGTCTAATTAGTTTCATAACAGCAATGTGCATGGGAACAAGTTGACTGGAACCCTACCACCTGCTCTTCAGAGGTTGGAGAGTATGACTTATCTGTAAGTTCCACCAATTTGAACATTGATTTAAGTTTAAAACATATTATAGTTTTTGTTTTATATTATCATTCATGCTCATTGGGTAGAAAGTACGAGTTAAGGGTTCTGTCTCACTGCTGTGACAAGTATGTTATTTATCATTTTCAGGAATCTCTCCTCCAACAGTCTTCGCGGCTCAATTCCAATCGAGCTATCTCGGATTGGTAATTTGGATACTTTGTAAGTTTTACATGTTCTATTCTTTTTGGATACTTTGTAAGTATTGCATGTTCTAGTATTTTCTTCTTATGTTTGTTTTCTTTTAATAATGTATATGAATATTTTTGCACAGGGATCTTTCTAATAACAAAATAAGTGGAACCATACCTTCCTCACTTGGGGATTTGGAACATCTTTTAAAGCTGTGAGTTCAACTGCTTGATTTTTTTTTTTTTTAATTGCTATGGTTTTTCTTTTCTTTTTATTTTCTGACACGTGATATTTTGTGGTAGAAATTTGAGTAGAAACCATTTGACAGGGTTTGTTCCAGGAGAGTTTGGTAACCTAAGGAGCGTTATGGAAATGTAAGTATTGGTTGATTCTTTAAAACTTTGTTTTAATGATATAAATGGATACCCTGTTCTGTCCTTTATGCTTGTTCTTGTATAAACTCAATGCCTTTGCTTTGCAGAGATCTTTCAAGTAATCACCTCACAGGCTTAATTCCTCAAGAGCTCAGTCAGCTGCAGAACATGTTTTCATTGTAAGAAGAGTAGCGTGCTATGTTTGTGCTGAGCTAAGCTTTAACCCCTAGCCGTTTGTTGCATCTTAGTAGCAATCTTGTTTACAGTAAATGGCTAATAACTTAGTTAAAACCTTTATAATTGAACCTGATGTTACTGGTTTGCTTATTGAATTCGTCATTACTTCCTTAAATTAATGCAAACTATTACAGGAGATTAGACCACAACAATTTAACTGGGGATGTGGTGGCGCTGATAAATTGCCTCAGTCTTGCTGTACTGTGAGTAAACTTGAAAACATTCTAGTTTCATTTTTATGCCGCTCAACCTGATGCAAGATTGTCCGTGATTTTATTTTGAAGCACTAATATGACTGAATCCTTGCAGAAATGTATCTTACAACAACCTGGCAGGTGATATTCCCACAAGCAATAACTTCTCAAGGTTTTCACCTGACAGGTTAGGCAATCTGATTATATTTCCTAAATTTCATAGACTTCTGCTCATTGAGAGTTCAGCTTACTCCATTGATGTCCGCAAGCCATAGTTGCTTCTAGAAGAACTTTTTTCCATCTTTTTTGTCTGATGTACCCTCTTGTTTGCAGTTTTGTTGGAAATCCTAATCTTTGCGGCTATTGGCTCAATTCTCCATGTCACAGGTCCCGTCCAACAGAACGAGGTAAACTTGACTAATACTATCAAGTAATATGCTGAGCATTTAAAGAGAACTGATATGTGTTTTTTTTACCACAATTTGACATGATTGACTACAGAATCTGTGGATACACATCATATGTTTTAGTATGATGAATTTTCACTTTTTATCATATCCCTTTCTTTTGCAGCCACAATATCCAAAGCGGCTATCCTGGGAATTGCTCTTGGTGCCCTTGTGATTCTTCTCATGATCCTTATTGCTGCATGCCGGCCATATAATCCAACTCCTTTTCCAGAAAGTTCACTAGACAAGCCAGGTACCTTTTCCCTGTTAGATAATTATTCTATTACTGCACACAATTGTTTAGGTTTCATATGATTTATTTTATTGAAGCATTGAAGTTCTGTTTAAGACGTTCTAGTAGATAGGTTGACTTGACCGGAAAATATAATGCACCCAATTGATTTAACACCTTTTAAGATAGAACGAAAACCATAAACCTGGCTAATGATAATAACGACAATGAAACGAGGTTTCCTTGCGTATTAGCAAATGTTTGTTTCTCTGTTGTCAGATTCTTTACATTTTACTGACTTTGGTAATCTTGATGTAGTAAAGCAAAACCACATGGTTGGTTGGATTAAAATAATAAAAACTACACAGGTTAACTTGTGGTTGAGTAATTGTTTATTTATCTGCTTGTTAGGTCTAGTGTAGTAGAAGAAACTTGTGGCTAATCAATTGCATTTGCTTGTGAAATAGCAGTTAATTACTCAACGCCAAAGCTAGTGATTCTTCACATGAATATGGCACTTCATGTCTATGAGGACATTATGAGGATGACTGAAAACTTGAGTGAGAAGTATATTATTGGTTATGGTGCATCAAGTACAGTATATAAATGTGTTCTTAAAAATTGCAAGCCAGTGGCCATCAAAAAACTCTACTCCCATTATCCTCAGTGCTTGAAGGAATTTGAGACAGAACTTGCAACAGTTGGAAGCATCAAGCATCGGAATCTGGTGAGCCTCCAAGGATACTCCTTGTCATCTTCTGGAAACCTTCTTTTTTACGACTACATGGACAATGGCAGTCTCTGGGATCTCCTTCATGGTGAGGTTCACATGTTTCTAGACGATTTTTCATGCATGATTCTGTTGGTGGTACAAAGAAGACTAATATCTAGTTCTTTTCTTATTATTGATTTTCGCCTTTTTCCCTAGGCCCCTCCAAAAAGAAAAAGCTCGACTGGGCAACTCGTCTTCAGATAGCACTCGGAGCAGCCCAAGGGCTTGCCTATCTGCATCATGATTGTAGTCCCCGCATCATACACAGGGATGTGAAGTCGTCTAACATTCTATTGGACAAGGATTTTGAGGCTCATTTAACTGATTTTGGCATTGCCAAAAGTTTGTGCACGTCGAAGTCCTATACATCTACTTACATAATGGGCACGATTGGCTACATCGACCCTGAGTATGCTCGAACTTCCCGCCTTACTGAGAAGTCTGATGTGTATAGTTATGGAGTTGTTCTGCTGGAGTTGCTAACAGGAAGGAAAGCTGTAGACAATGAATCCAATCTCCATCATTTAGTGAGTCATGTTCCATATTTTCATGTGTTTATTTTTCTTCTTAATGATTACAATGCATCCAAACAATATTCAATCACCCAGTTTCTCAAACAATGCTTCATGTTTGTGACTCAGATCTTATCTAAGACTGCGAACAATGCAGTCATGGAAACTGTAGACCCTGAGGTCACGGCCACGTGCATGGACCTTGGAGCAGTGAAGAAGGTTTTCCAGCTTGCCCTTCTATGCACAAAGCGGCAGCCAACAGACCGCCCAACTATGCATGAAGTAACTCGTGTGCTGGGGAGTCTCGTGCCATCCCCCGCGCCACCAAAACAATCAACCCCCATGAACCCACTATCCACACAGCTCCTCCCATCTGCCAAAGTGCCTTGCTACATGGATGAGTATGCAAATCTCAAAACCCCCCACATGCTAAATTGCCCATCCATGAGCACCTCAGACGCCCAGCTATTTCTTAAGTTTGGAGAGGTAATATCTCAGAACAGTGAGTGAAGAAGAAGCATTTGGAGGAAGAATTATTGTAATATTATTAAGCATCTCCAAAAAGTTGTGGGAAAGTAGGAAGGGCTCGGATGATTGAAAATGTGTACAAAAGATTTGGCCTCAGTTTGCTGTTGGTGGAAAAAAGTAAAAGACGAACAGCCTTTTTAGTAACAAATTTATAAAGTG
This sequence comes from Prunus avium, assembly GCF_965620075.1. Classification (NCBI taxonomy): domain Eukaryota; kingdom Viridiplantae; phylum Streptophyta; class Magnoliopsida; order Rosales; family Rosaceae; genus Prunus; species Prunus avium. The sequence goes on along the minus strand of NC_142284.1, from coordinate 49,229,881 downwards.
CAGTAAGTACATTCATCTATGCATGCATGGCGGTAATTTTGACTTCTCCCACTGGGACCCACTGGCATTGCCCCCCCCACCGCAGTTTAGAGTTCCACATGGTCAGTCAGGCTCGTACTCAGGCTCTGAAGAGTAGGGTGTAGCCTGTGGTCCTTTTGGTTGTGGAGGTGCATTATATGCGTCACCAGCAATAATGCACTGTGGGAACCTTTACCGCTTAGCTGGACCATGTCAGTCTGTGAAGTTGAAATCTTTGTGTACGTTGCCTCTTGCCATTATTGAAAGCTCTGGTGAATTTAAACCATATGTTATTGCGTTTTGTACTTCCAAAATTCAAATCAAATTGATCGCAATTCGATCAGTTGAAACATTAATATTTTCTTGAAATTACCTCTTAGGTAAAATGGTAGACTAAATGGGATAACTTGTTAGCTATTCACTTGGACTCTTGAGTCTTTGAACTTGAGCCCGAATCTGAACCTGGACTTCTTGAGACACGGGATTTTGACAAAGAGGCTAGAATGGGAGGTTATAACGAGGAGGTCCTTAATAGCCGTCCGATCTAGTGTAGGGTTATTATTAGACTGTTGGATTGAACCCCCTCATTGTAATCCCTCAACATAGCCCCTCATTATAGAAGCTTCTGAACTTTGAACTCGAAATCGAGGACTTCTGGCTTGAAACTGAGACACCTATGTCGACTTGAACTTGAGACTCGTATCAAGAGGCATGAGTTTGAAAGTTGCATCAAACATGCTCTACAAATTCCTTACTTAAATCTCGTCATGTGCAAATCTTGAGATTTAGTATCCCATTACTTTAAACTCAAATTACGTACTAACTGTTAATCTAGTTGTTTTTTTCCCCTAACATTAAAAAGGTTCTACCTCCCTTGATGAAAAAATTGACTTTTTTTTTTGGGGTCAAAATTCTGAAATAGACTAGTCTGTCGTCCAAACACACACACTAATGATATTGGCAAAAAAGAAAAAAAGAAGAAAAAAACACACGCACACATTAATGATAGACGTTTTTGGGCCACTTAAGGTCCATCATCTACATGTGATCCTGGAGGTCTGTTTTGGTAAATACCGTCCCACTTGAGGCCCATCATCTATTTGTTTTATTCGATCCTAGTCTCGTTAGCCCAATTGTAATTTTCATTTTTTCATTTTTAAAGGGAAATATATGCTAGTCTACTAAACAAATAAGGGCATATACGTCGTTAGCAAGTCCAAGACAGCAGACAAAGAGAATCTGTACGTTACAAATTCAAAAAAACATATTTCATGAAAACGAATTTAAAAGATTCCAAAAAATCCAAAAAAAAACAAAGAAAAACGGAAATTTCGTAACGCTCACTGTAATATAGGGGGGTAATTCAAAGTCAGCGCGCCTAATTGTACCTTACTTAAAAGTGCATTTGCCGTGTGGTAGCTGCCCAAACAAAAATTAAAACCGCCATAAAAAAAAAAACAACTGCGAGCGCCACCCCCCTTTTCTCTCTCTCTCTCTTCGAGCACAGTCATGTCATTCGTGGCTGACGTGTCGAATACGATATATAAACTCTCGGGTTTCGCCATTTTGGACTCATAGTCTACACCTGTTAGGGCGGGAACGCAAAATTTTCACCTAAACCTCTCTCTCATTCTTTCTATTTTGTCCTTCTCTGTTCTGAGCGTCTCTCGATTTCCGCTCTTCCACCATTTGGCGTCTTCAACTGAATTCTAGGGTTTCTGGTTTCTCGTCACTAGCTCAATATTCCTCCGGAGCCCGAGATGAGTCTCCGTAGGGGCTCCAAGGTTTGGGTCGAGGACAGAGATTTGGCTTGGGCCCCAGCTGAAGTCGCCGACTGCAGAGGCAAACAAGTCCAAGTGATAACTGCTTCGGGAAAGAAGGTGAAATGAAACTCTTGGCCTTGTATTTTGTTTGCAATTACTGATTAGCGTGTTTGAATTTTGCGTGATTTGTGTGTAATTGTGGGGTTTGACTGTGTAGGTTTTGGCTTCGGCCGAGAAGCTATTTCCGAGGGATGCGGATGAGGATGAGCATGGGGGAGTGGACGACATGACTAAGTTGACGTATTTGAATGAACCGGGAGTGCTCTATAATCTTCAAAGGAGATATGCTCTCAATGATATATATGTGAGTGGATTTTTCTGTATAAGCGGAATAAATGGAGGGCTATTGTTAGTTTAATGAAAGGGCTTTCTTAATTTGATTGTGGATTGTAGTTCATTGTGGACTAACTTATGGTTTCTGGGCTTCCCACTTGGCGGAGTTCCGAATCTTTTGGAATATAAGTCCCACATTATGCCATGTCATCATGGATTGATGATGATATGCTACTCTTGTTATCGTCTTTAAGATGCTTAAGGGATTTGGATGCTTACAGAATTTTCCAAATCAACTATTAATTGTCTCATTGATGGCTTACACTTGGCGTGCTACTGGGTTTACTTTAACCCCTATATGGCTAAGCAACCAATAAGTTTACGCGATTTGACTTATTCTGGAAATGTTAAAGATAATCCAAATAAATGCTTTAATACAACCTTTGAGTAGAGGGACTTAAATTGACTGCTATTAAATGTATAGGAAAGTGCTCGTATTGATTGTCTAATGGACTTGGGTAATTCACATGCCTTGTTCGATTTCTTCATTTTGAGTTCAGATTATGATAAATCAATGTCGAAAATGCCGTATATGCAATGTTCATTGTTTTATATGAGATATAATAAAACTTTTTGTTTTTTTTATATTTCATTTTACTGAGATGGGTTTATGCAACCTTCTTTTGGAATAGCAGTGACCCCAACATAAATTGTTTTCTTTTGTCTTTGGTAGACATATACAGGGAGCATTTTGATTGCAGTTAACCCATTCACAAAGCTTCCCCATCTATACAATGTCCACATGATGGAGCAGTATAAGGGAGCCCCATTTGGCGAGCTAAGCCCCCATGTTTTTGCCGTGGCTGATGCATCTTATAGGTGTGTCAACTTTATGTGCTTAGATGGAATTTGAGTCTTGACCTCTGTTGTTCGTTGCGATTCCATTTAATGGCTCAACTTAGCTTCTCTTGATTTTGTAATCCAGAGCAATGATGAATGATGGTCAAAGCCAATCAATACTTGTCAGTGGGGAAAGTGGAGCTGGGAAAACTGAGACAACAAAACTGATTATGCAGTATCTTACTTATGTAGGAGGCCGAGCTGCTGGTGACGAGAGAACTGTTGAGCAGCAAGTTCTTGAAGTAAGAGTGAACCTTGATTCAAACAATCTAGTTCTTATTTCCCAACTATTTAAAACTTTGGATGAGAGTAGGCATTAATTTTCAATCTGTTGTGGATAAATGTTTTTCATTTTTGCCACTAAATTTTGGCAGCAAAGAAGGTAGGTTGAGGTGAATTTATTTTCTTCTTTTTGACCATTCAGTCTTCAGCGCGGTCCAAAACTTGAGAAAAGCAGTTGATCTTCTTTATTTCTATTGAGAAGATTGGTCAACTCTGTGTTCTGTGTTTTTGTTAGGACCTTTTATTATTATTATTATTATTATTATTATTATTATTATTATTATATCTTTTTGCCATTAATGTGTCACTGATTCTTTTTTGTGCGTGATGCAGTCAAATCCGCTTCTGGAGGCATTTGGTAATGCAAGGACTGTTAGAAATGACAATTCAAGGTGTGCTATATGCTTATTCTTCTCCCAAAATGTCACTAATTTGATTATGTAGGAACTTGAAATTCTTTTGCTTTTTGGTGCAATTTCGTTAGGGGTGGCAGTCGCTAGGTCATGATCTAAAAAAAATTGGATGTTGACCTTTTTATTTTATTTTATATTTTTAATGTTAAGAATTCTATTGTAATCACTTTTGAGGCTCATGAATGACCATGGGGTAAAATTGATGCTGGTCAGTTGAGATCAGACAGAGAGAGTACAGGGTGTGGTTAATGAAAAGAACTGGAGACACTTACATATTGTGGAGTAAATGCCTTGAGGTGGGTAATAATAGTTGGACGTAGGAGAGGATATAGAATATCATTACCAAAAACTTTTTCTGCCCGTTTTAATAGGTAATGATATATCATTATTGAACTTGTCGTTTATTGCATTGAATGACTATTTGGGTATATATTTATTGTATTCACTCATCAGTTTTATATCATATCATTTACTACTATGTTTAGTTGTTCTTGCATTATGGTTTAAAATCATGTATATTATCAGTTTGATGATTCAATCGTAGTATCTCCGAACTAAAAATTATTTTTGCTTCCATTTTTTGCTTCTCTGAGGTAGTCGTTTTGGAAAGTTTGTTGAGATCCAGTTTGACGCAAGTGGTAGAATATCTGGAGCTGCAATTAGAACTTACCTATTGGAAAGATCTCGTGTTGTTCAGATAACAGATCCTGAGAGGAATTATCACTGTTTTTATCAATTGTGCGCATCTGGAAAGGTACTCTGTCTGTGTCTGTGTTTCAATGGATTTATCACATGGTTATCATTGTAAATAACTAAGTATCTATAGTCATGTATGCGTTTGCCATTGAGTGGATGTGTACATGTGTGCATCAATTAGTACTTTAACAGATATGCTCCTTGTGCATTCCAAGCTGTTTTCAAGTTGTGTGTGTTTGCGCTCATTTCTGTGTATGTATGGTTTACATATGACCCTCAACCTGTGTACTCTATTCAAGCTTATGGATATTGTTTCCTGGATGTCTCCATAAGTCTAGGATGCAGAGAAGTACAAGTTAGGACACCCAAGCCACTTCCATTACCTAAATCAAAGCAAGGTATATGAACTGGATGGAGTGAGCAATGCAGAAGAGTATATGAAGACAAGAACAGCAATGGACATTGTTGGCATCAGCCACGAAGATCAGGTTTTAAAACTTAATCCAAGAGGATGATTCTTCACAGATGAATACTTCTTTTTTTCTTCCTTTAATTTCGTTCTTGGATGTTTCTGAGAATCACTTTTCTACCTTGTACCCAATGATTAGGAAGCGATATTTCGCACCCTGGCTGCAATTCTGCATTTGGGAAACATTGAATTTTCACCTGGGAAAGAGCATGACTCTTCAGTTCTAAAGGACCAGAAATCTAGCTTTCATATGCAGATGGCTGCTAATCTTTTCATGTAGGTGAATTATGAAGCTTAAACTTGAACTTTTATCTTTTCTTAACCAACTTTGAACAGACTGAAGTGTTAATTTATTTTCCTATTGTCTTCTTGTAAAGAATTTATGAGTATATAGAGATTTTTCTTTGTAATTTACTCGGGGAATATCTTGATGCAACATTTAGTGCAATCCAATATTATGATGAGACAGTTTTGTGGAGTTTCTCCTGGAATATTGATTAGTAGTGTAACTTAATCACTCTGTTAGATTTTGTAATTGGAGCATGCTAGAGAAAGTTGCTACCCGAAATGTATCGTAGATGCATTTGGCTTTTGATAATTTCACTAAGTTGCTTTATGAATCAGGTGTGACATGAACCTCTTGTTGGCAACACTGTGTACTCGTACAATCCAAACTCGTGAAGGAATTATTATTAAAGCTCTCGACTGTAATGCTGCTGTATCAAGTAGAGATGCATTGGCAAAGACTGTTTATGCGCGGTTGTTTGACTGGTATGCCTTCAATATCCTCCCCTTCTGGAACTTCATTCTTTCAACTTTTCTGGGAAAATCTTCTTCTTCATCTTTCTTGTGTTCTGATATTTTTCACAGGCTTGTTGACAAGATTAATACTACTGTTGGGCAAGACTTGAATTCCCAAATACAGATAGGAGTTTTGGACATTTATGGTTTTGAATGCTTTAAAGACAATAGGTGAGATCATTACCCATTTCTATCTGAATTTTATTTATGTATGAGTTTGTAATTTGGCGTTGGAATATTATTTAGTGCCATGGAAATTTGTATAGTAAATTGTCATGGTGGTCTGAACTTGCTCAACATGTCCAGCGGGTCTATAAACCCATTATACATAACCGTTTTCTCTGAAAAAGTGTCTATGTAGCATCATGTGATTTTGCATTGCATTATTGTTTGCCCATGTACTTGAGTCAGAAGGTATTTGCACTTTTGACATCCTTGCTGATCTCTTAACTGGTGTTGGTCATATTCTTTGGACTTTAATTTCATTCCTTCTTCCTGTTTCATCTTTGTTATATAATTAATTCTTTTCCCTTATTAGAATTAAGTTTCCTTCCAATTCTCCAATGTTCCTTTGATTAAATAAGATATTCTGTTCCACAGTTTTGAGCAGTTTTGCATTAATTTTGCAAATGAGAAGCTGCAGCAACATTTTAATGAGGTTTGTGCCAATGTTTTGTGAAATTCATATGCTATGATCTTATGCTATTATAATTATTGTATTGTATTGTAACTTCGTTCCCACTTATTCCAGCATGTGTTCAAGATGGAGCAGGAGGAGTATAGCAAAGAGGAAATTGATTGGAGCTACATTGAATTCATAGACAACCAAGATGTTCTAGATTTGATTGAGAAGGTTTTGCCCATTCTGTCTCTCAAATTTTTTTTTTGGACAACTATGAAAAGCTGCAAAACCCATCTCCTCACCCCTTTATTATATGATTTTGGAAATGGTCTTTGTTGATTCTGGTTTGTTAGTAGTGTGCACTTGACATATCCAAGGAGTGGTTCTAAATTTCGAATCATATTACTTGCTATGGAATGACTGGTTGTGAAGTTGTGAATATTTTCTGAGTTGATGATATATGACGGAAGCTCCACTCTGCTCGTAGGAATTATGCATTTGTGGTCTGTTTTTTAGTGGCTCTATTGTTTGACAAAAACTGAAAGTAACTTTTTTTCTTTATTATTTGAAATTTTTTTGTCATTGTTCTGCCTCCCATTATAGGTTTTGTGTTTTTATATGCCTTGAGAGTCTGTTAGGCGTGGACCTTATGTTCTCATGCATTGATTTGCAGAAACCTGTTGGGATAATTGCTCTCTTGGATGAAGCTTGGTATAATTGAGTTCTTCACTATAATTTGGTGCGTGTTACTCTATATAGTGTTTTCTTGAATTTTATCCTTATCCTGATTTTCTTATTTTTGCAGCATGTTCCCAAAATCAACACATCAAAGTTTTTCAACCAGGTTGTTTCAGCTTTTCCGGGCCCACCCAAGGTTGGAAAAGGCAAAATTTTCAGAGACTGATTTTACCATGTCCCATTATGCTGGAAAGGTATATTATATGCCACAATATAAATTTGTGTGCAACATCTTGTGATCCAAATGATTTTAATAATAGTTCACTGATTCACTACTTCTTCAGGTTACTTATCACACAGATAGCTTTTTGGATAAAAACCGTGATTATGTTGTGGTAGAACATTGCAATCTGTTGTCTTCTTCCAAATGCCCTTTTGTTGCTGGTCTTTTCTGTTCACTGCCTGAGGAATCTTCAAGATCATCCTACAAATTTTCTTCTGTGGCTAATAGATTTAAGGTATATTTAGTCTGTGTCCATTCTGTGATGTGATCATATGATGTTGATTGGATCCACCCGCTTAAAAGAATACAGAAGTTGATTACTAGTCTTCATTTTGCTAATTCCCCCTTCCTTCTCTTTTGGTGATTCTAGCAACAACTTCAAGCGCTGATGGAAACCCTCAACTCAACTGAGCCTCATTATATACGATGCGTTAAGCCAAACTCATTGAATCGACCTCAAAAATTTGAGAATCAGAGTATCTTACACCAATTGCGCTGCGGGGTCAGTGTGATCCAAATTTTTATGTTTCTTTTATGTTGTATCTGGGATCATACATAGAAAGACAATGATTGGCTTCTTTCATTAGGTCTAAAGACAATTTATTTTTATTTTTATTTTTTGAGAATGGGGTTTGAATGATATATAAATGTTATAAGAGCTAATATGAAAACAACACAAAACAAAAATAATTAAAAGGAAAATAAATTCATATGTGTACTTATATTATTTTCTCGTCATGCTTGTAACATAGTTTTTGGGGAGTTATTTGTACCATTGATATTGGAGTATTATTGTATCACAAATCCATATCCATGCAGCATAGCACATACCCAAACCCAACCACTCTACTGCATGCACATGCAGGTTTCTGCACTCGCCCATATTGCATAGTGTTTCTTATTGATGTCACATTGATAGTGTTGCTTACTCTAGATTCTCTTATTTTGGCATAGGGTGTTCTAGAGGCTGTTCGGATAAGTCTGGCAGGTTATCCAACGCGGAGAACTTACTCAGAGTTTGTGGATCGCTTTGGATTATTAGCTCCTGAATTTATGTATGGAAGGTGGGTCATTCATAGTGCTGAATCTTGAAAGTTCTGCTCTGCCTATTAAGTGTTAGAATATTTTCTGGTTATCTTTAGCACATTTGATGAATGTTTACTTTGCGTTTTATTCTGTTGCAAGCTAGTGTTATAAAGGTATTCAGCTGGCTATTAGTTTGTAAGCAATAGTAAAAGATTCTATGTTCTGTTTTGTTTTGGTTATAATTTTCTAATTCTCTTTTATTCTCTTTATGTTTTTATTTTCAAGCCTTTCCTTTCTTGTGCTAACTTTTACCCTTGACTTTGTTTATTCATTATGTCTATGTAGCTATGATGAAAAAGCTACAACTGAGAAAATTCTGAAAAAGTTAAAGCTTCAGAATTTTCAGGTATGCATTCTATGTTCTTGTTTTACGGCTATTATCATAATATTATTGCTCAGCAAGCATTCAAGTTTGTAAGTGTTGTGGGTGGCGAGTCTGCACACATGCGTTTATGTTCGGAAATGCACACAATGTATTAAATAATTGACAAGGTTGTTCTTTCTTTGAAGTTGGGTAGGACCAAAGTGTTTCTTAGGGCTGGTCAAATTGGTGTTTTGGACTCCCGACGGGCTGATGTTTTGGACAATGCTGCGAAGCGCATTCAACGTCAATTGCGAACGTTTGTTGCTCGCAGATATTTTGTTTCCACTCGGGCTGCTGCATTGGGACTCCAAGCTTTTTGCAGAGGTCAACTGTTTCTGCCAGACTTTCATCAATGCAAATTATTATTTTTACTGACATCATCTTGAGATCCTTTATATATAGTTTTTTTTTTCCTTTTCGTTTTTAACATTTGATGGTTATTATGCCTGAAGGATGCCTTGCTCGAGTGCTGTATGCTGTAAAACGGGAGGCAGCGGCTGCTATTCTTATACAGAAACATGTCCGAAGGTGGCTATTAAAGGAAGCTTATATGGAATTATATTCAGCTGCCACTGTCATACAGTCCAATATTCGTGGTTTCTCAATTCGCCAAAGATTTTTGCATGGAAAGAAACATAAAGCTGCCACTTTCATCCAGGTAAACTTAATTCATAGACTTTTCCTTTGTTATAATTTGCAGTGTAAAAGCATCTAGCCGGGGTGCTGATCCTTTGTGGAAATTTTTTTAGGGTCTTTTTGGAATGTAGTTGGAGAGTTGATGTCTTCATTGAGTGTAGAGATAAAAACTGTGGTTATGCGTTCCATAGTCCACTTCCACTTTATCTTTGAGGAAAACATAAGAAACTGTTGCTCTGGTTTTGGTTTGGTTATGAGGGTTTCTGTCACCATAGTCATTGAGTATTATTACTATTTACTATTTGCATTTTTCTTTGGAGGAGGATTTGGCTTCAAACTCATATTTTGGGCTGCAAGCTCTTCCGTCTTTGTGGAGAGTGAAAATTGATCAGATTATATCTGAGAGAGTAGTGAAATTCTTTAAGTGCGTGATAGAAGTTTGGGGTTGTGGAAAATGAGCAATGTAGTTGCCATAATTTTGTTAATTTTTGTTCTTTTATGTCTTTTTGTCTGTTGGACCTTTAGGTTGCAGCCTCAGGATTTTTTTGGTTGTGCTCTTAATCTTTAATGCATGTGTCTGGTGTTGGTGGAATACTGATTATTATTAATTTTTTTTATCAATTGGGGTTGAGGGGATTTGAACTTGGGACCTCTTCCAACATTGGGAAGAGAAGTGCCAGTAGACTAAGAGCTAGTTGGTGGAATATTGAAGTTAGGTTCTTTTAATGCATTTATGTATGTCTAATATGAAATGATTATCTGGTTGGTTGTCTGCCTGATATATCATCACCACTTTGTTTCTGTATTGACATAATTTATATTTGTTAGGCTCGGTGGAGGATGTGCAAGGTTCGCTCAGCTTTTCAACATCACCAAGCTTCTATTGTGGCAATACAATGCCTTTGGAGGCGAAAATTGGCAAGGAGAGAGCTCCGAAGGCTTAAACAAGTGAGTGAATTATTGTAAAGCTGCTCCTGATGTAACAATATGCATAACAAGTTCCTTTATATTTTTCTTCATTCATTTACTATTTGCAGGAGGCAAATGAATCTGGTGCCTTGCGCTTAGCTAAGAGTAAACTTGAGAAGCAATTAGAGGACCTCACATGGCGGTTACATCTTGAGAAACGATTGCGGGTAATTTGTTTTTTCTGCGTTAAACTTTGTGATGGGTGTTTTATGCATTCATTGCTGTTGGAAGTATTGGGTAACTTATTCTTGGGGGCTCCTATTGTTATTCTGCTTGTGTCAAATGTATGTCAGTAGAGGTTGTTACTTTGCGTCCTTAAAGATAGATGTAATAATGTTATATTCAAAGTCTTTAATTTGTAGCTAATTTGACAATAAATGACAATGTTATGGCTCAAGGACTAAATAAAGGTTTTAACATTGCTCCATAAAACAGCTGGAGCACTTGCCATTTTCTCTTGATAAAAGAACTTTATAGGTCATGAGTTTGCAAATTTTTTATGCTAATGCATCATTAGGTACGGGTAATGATGTTTTGTATGCTTGTGATCTTTCCTCAGAAAATCATTATAAAGCTGTTTATGTACTTTTGTGTAAATTATTAGTTGCATGTTAACCCTTTCCCTTCTTTTTAGCAACATACTGTTCTCATGTGGATGCTTTGAAGTTCCTTTTCTTACTGCAACTCGATGGAATGCAGGTTTCTAATGAAGAAGCTAAGTCAGTAGAAATTTCAAAACTTCAAAAAGTGTTGGAATCCTTGAGCCTTGAGTTGGATGCATCAAAGTTGGCAACAATTAATGAGTGCAACAAGACTGCAGTGCTGCAAAATCAATTGGAATTGTCAGTGAAAGAAAAATCTGCTTTGGAAAGGGAACTCATTGGAATGGCTGAATTGAGAAGAGAAAATGCATTTTTAAAAGTGAGTCGTGTGATGTTTATTCAATTTGTGTTCTTATGTAGTTTTGCTTTTTTGGTTTTTGTGCTCTGCATCTTATTCTTATCTATTCAGAAATTCTTTAATATCTCCCAGGCAGGATATCTAGAGACATAACTTAATTAATTGAATTATAGTATAATGTGATGTATAGACTCATTGTTAATTTATTTTTCTTCCATTTTTGCTTACATGTCTTTGTTGTGAAGAGTTTTCCCTTTCTCCATTTCTTTTCTCTGTTTTTTCCCTCTACATTTGGGGGAGGTTAGGAGACATTTGCTGTGTCCTTTCAAGAATTGTTGAAGTATTTGTTATGCAGAGTTCTATGGATGCTTTGGATAAGAAGAACTCAGCTCTAGAGACTGAACTTCACAAGGTTCGAAAAGACAGTACCGACACCATTCAGAAGTTGCAGGAATTTGAACAAAAGTGTTACCAGCTACAGCAGAATGTAAAGAGGTGTTTCTCAGAAATTCATAACCCACTTTCAAGTGTTTATTTCAGTCTTGTTAAGTACGTTTAGACATCAAATTTAGATTGTTTTTCACTCTAAATATGTTTTTATCAGATCCTGCACCGGTTATACTTCTATACATAGATTCTTGCTTACTATATTGTATCTAAATTACAGCCTTGAGGAGAAACTCTTACTTTTAGAGGATGAGAATCATATCATGCGACAAAAAGCCCTTAGTGTGTCTGCAAAGAGCAATAGGCGTGGTATTGAAAAGTCAGTTCCAGAGGTAAATGGTTACATACACCCTAGGCGTGACTTTTAACCCTAAGCTTTGCTTTGGGTCTTTCAACTTGTATATAGAATTGTGGGGTTTTTCTAAGATCATTATTTTTTAATTGGAAACAGAAAAACCCTGGTGCACTTGTTCCCCTCACTGACCAGAAGCCTGCATTTGTAAGACATGATCTCTCTCTCTCTCTCTCTTTGAAGATTTATTTTTGCATCTAATCATCACAAAATAACATCTTTTTTATTCTTCTTCTTGTGCCATATATCTAATGCAGGAGTCTCCCACACCTACCAAACTTATTGCACCTTTTTCACATGGCTTGTCAGAGTCACGCCGATCGAAGTTAGCAGTGGAGAGGCACCAGGTTTTGTCTCTTTTTGTTTTGTTAAGCTGTAGATTTTTATTTTGGAATTCACTGTAATCTTGATAATGGCTGTAATTGTCATTATATTCAGTGATTTAATTGTAGTCAGCTTCATTAAACTCATCTATCATTTCTATGCTGTGTAGATTTTGCGTTATAGGTTTAAGCATGTTGCTTTGACATGTACAGGAGAACTATGAATTCCTATCAAGATGTGTTAAAGAAGATTTGGGTTTCAAAGACAGTAAACCATTGGTTGCTTGTATCATATACAAATGCCTGCTTCAGTGGCATGCCTTTGAGTCTGAGCGTACAGTTATTTTTGACCATATAATTGAGGGAATAAATGATGTTCTAAAGGTAATTTACGTTCTTCGATTGATTTTATTTGGGCTTCTCATTTTGTTTTTCCTTGATGGCTTGAACTGATGTTTTTACTATACATGAAATAAATTATGTGGAGAGCAACATTTGTAAAGGAAAATTAGGTGGAACTCTAAAAGCTATTCTGATAAATTGTGGATATTTACATATCTTTTAAGATTTTTTAAATTTGAATAGACAACCTTGCATAATATTGTTGAATATTTGAAAAGTTCTGTATGGCCATTGTTTCAGGTTGGGGATGAGAACATAACCTTGCCCTATTGGCTGTCAAATGCCTCAGCGCTTCTATGCCTCTTGCAGAGGAATTTACGGCCAAATGGTTTCGCAGCAACTCAGCGTTCTGGATCTTCTGGTTTAGCTATCAGGATTGCGCAAGTAAGTCATAGACTCACATGTGGGCTTGTTGAGTATTTGCCTCTTATCTCTTTAGTAGATATTTGACTTTTATATATCCCAGGATTTTGTTATCTTATTGCTAAATCAGATGTTTCGTAGAAATGTTATCTTTTGTAATATCATAGTAACATGTAGTATTTACTTTTGATTTTGGTGAGTATTTTCTTTGTTAAATGTTGTTGCATTTTATTATCACTTGTCATCAGTCAACATTACAAGTCAACGGCTAGAAAATCATACTTAACAGGGCTTTTTTTTTTGGGCTCTTAATTTGAGGCTGTAATTTGTGGGAGAGTGGCCCATTTGGGTCCGAAGAATGTAATTGTTTCTCTTTTAAATCGATGCCATCTCAGTCCTAGTGAATGAATAAATTTACCACTCTCTATAGAAGAGAAGCAAAGACAAAGGTGGTTTTTCAATGGAGAAAGTGCACATAGAAAAGGCTTGGGGAAAGTGCACATATAAAAGGGTTGGAGGAGGGGGAGGGCTTAGTGGTAGGGAGGGATGGGAGGAAAGGCTAGGAAATGGTGGAATATTAAAAAGTTTGACTTAGATTTCCTTTGAACTTACTGAATTGCAAATTCAATATAATTTGTGGTGTTTGCTTTTCTTTCAATATTCCACTATAATTTATTAAATGTCCTCCCCTCCACTTCCTTTATCAGGGACTGGCATCTCCTTTCAAATATATTGGCTATGAAGATGGTATGTCACATCTGGAAGCAAGATACCCGGCTATATTGTTCAAACAGCAGCTAACTGCTTGCGTAGAAAAGATCTTTGGCTTGATGCGTGACAGTTTGAAGAAGGAATTGGCTCCACTCTTGGGCTCATGCATTCAGGTGACTATTACTTAGTCTGATGTGTTCAAGTATTCTAATTCAAATTATAGGTGAAATGTCACGCTCTCTGTCACCTATTATGAAAAATGGTCTGAGAATAGTGGTCCACAATGTTGTTTCCTGATTGTGTGGGATAATGAGGAAGTAGATGATTTGCATCTTCCTCCGCTCTACACATGATATACCATTGGGAACAGAGACCAACATTAAATATTTTCCTTTGAATCAAATCACAAGTATTGACCTACCATGAACAATTATGCAAGCAACGACCCATACCTCAGGTGGTACTTTTGCCTTGTGAGTTATAGAAGGGGGTTGGAATAAGGAAGGAGATGGATTGTTGCATAACTCACTCACAAAAAAATATTTACAAAAATAAAATAAAATAAAATACCCTGGATTAGCTTTCCTTTTCTTTTAGCTGGCCATGGGAGCCTAATGTTTGATTTTACTCCCTAAATGCTATCTTTGGCCCACTCGATTGTGTTTCCTTTGTGTTTGATTGTCAGATCTACATACTATTTTGTATGACATGTTAAAAGTATTCATGACAATTTTTAAGGCACCCAAAGCTGCGCGTGTTCATGCTGGAAAGTCATCTAGATCACCGGGTAATGCTCCTCAGCAATTACCTGGGAGTCAGTGGGACAACATAATCAAATTCTTGGATACCCTTATGAGTCGGCTACGTGGAAATCATGTAAGTGGGACATTTTTCGGATTTGTTATGAGTTACTGTAAGTGTTTTGGCCTTGGACTCCCGAAGCATCAATTCCCATTTATTGATTTCAAAGCTTCCTATCTGAGATCATGTGATTGTTTGATATACTGAAGCTTAATAAATATTCTGCAGTGCCCCTGATGGGTGAAAAACCATAATTAATTAGGCTTGAGTGTGTTTAAGAAGTGCAATACACTGTGATGTCTTTTCTTGACTTTTGCTATTATTTTCTGACCTAAACACTATACTTTCTTCAGGTACCTTCATTTTTTATTCGCAAGCTAATTACACAGGTCTTTTCTTTCATCAATATGTCACTTTTCAACAGGCAAGAGTTTATTTCTATTCCAGTTTTTCATTGCTGATAAAATAGCATTTGTAATGATTTATGTATTGACTCTACCTTTTCTGGCCCTGGGTAGTCTGCTGCTGCGACGTGAATGTTGCACATTTTCAAATGGTGAATATGTGAAATCAGGTCTAGCTGAACTGGAGAAATGGATTGTCAACACCGGAGAGGAGGCAAGTATAACTATCATGTTGTAAGTGTTTTCTGTTTTGATTGAATTTTATACATCTGTTGATCTGACTCTTTGTGCAATGTAGTATGCAGGAACCTCTTGGCACGAGCTAAATTATATTAGACAAGCTGTTGGCTTTCTGGTATAAGCTAAAGCTGTTTTCTTTGATGTTTTAAAAGCTATAAGCTATGATAAGTGAGGAACCTTTTATGATTTGTGCAATTGATGTAGGTAATACATCAGAAGAGGAAAAAATCTTTGGATGAAATTAGGCAGGATCTTTGTCCGGTATGATCCTCTTGCATATTTATTTTGCCTCAATTCTCTCTTTTTCCTGTTACTGGCTTCAGGAAAACCATTTTAAACTCCAAACTGAATTCGTTGGCATTGTCATCAATGTACAGGTATTGACTGTCAGGCAAATCTATCGAATAAGTACTATGTACTGGGATGACAAATATGGCACTCAGAGTGTGTCCAATGAGGCATGTTTGCATATTCAGTTCCTTGTTTCATAAGTTCTGTGATTGATGCCCTATCAATTTCTGAACGTTATCTTGCTTTCCAGGTGGTTGCCCAAATGAGGGAGATTCTGAACAAAGACAACCAGAATCTAACCTCCAATTCATTCTTGTTGGATGATGATCTGAGGTAAGCTGCTTCTTGTAGGATAAAAGATAGAAAGGGAAATTCGTTTGCCTTACGCTTTTCCTCAACCATTCTTAAATCTTAGGCTCATAGTTTTACATGCAGTTGCTTCCAATGTTGGAATTTTAGCTGCTTTCAATCTTTTAATCATGCAAAGTTCAATCCCATCAGCTTTAATTATGAAACTTCATTGAATTTTTATTTTCATGCAAGAATTACAGATGATTTAGATATTGTTCCTCATATCCACTTTCTCATTGCAGCATTCCATTCTCCACTGAAGATATTGATAAGGCAATTCCTCTAATCGATCCTTCAGATATCGAACTTCCGTCTTTCTTGTCTGCTTATTCTTGTGTGCAGTTTCTTGTCCGGCCGCAAAATTAAAGTCTGCTAATGTTGAAGGGTTTCCGCGTAAGCTTACGTCGAATGGATGTAAATGGTAATGTCTTTTGTAGGCTTTCAAGTTCAAAATTAGTAGTGAGCTCTGGCTACGATCCATCCAGAGAAGAAAATTGAGCAGTAGTCATCTAAATATTAAGATGGTGACTCGTTACATTGCTCAAATTTGTTAATCAATGTTGCAGGGGTTCATCAAGATTGATGAATTCGTTTGCCTTTAGTGATTTGCAGGTTTAGGGACTGGTCATCTTATTGTAATTAGACTACATTACTCTTTGTTTATTTAGGTTTTTTTTTTTTTTTTTTAAAAAGGGGCAATTAGTTAAGCTTAGCTTCTAGGGTGACACGTTGCACCCTTGAAATCATCGTGTTTATGTTGTATCACAATGTTTCTGTAATTCTTGTTGCACATTTTAAAAGAGGATTAAGGAATTTGCCCAATTCTGGCTGCTTATTTTTTCAGTTTTATGCCAAACAATAATGTATCACTATTACTGTCAATTTTTTATTTTATTTAAAATAACCAATACAGAATTCGTGTAAATATGCATATTGTAAGATATCTATTTTGATTAAACTGTTCCATGATCTGTGCGGGATTACGGTTTTTGATTTATATAGTATATGGGTCATAGACTTTGCGATTAGGAAACATAACCATTATCCATTGATCTTCACATATCTATTTTTGTTTGTTTGCGGTTCGTCAAAATTTCACCACAATCTTCCATCATTGTTCCTCTAAGACTCGGATCTTCAGAAACATTCATATAACAATACCCGTGGACTGCAATTTGGGTTTTTTAAGTCGTTAAAAAATATGTACAAAAACACATCAGATTTCAAAGTTCTACCTTACACTTTCAATGAAGATTAGACAAAGAAAACCATTTCCCGACAACACCATGGCAAGCAACCTCTGCTCGATGTAGGCAAGAAGATTGGCGGAAACTCAAGTTAGTGTTGTATATTTGGTTTCGTAGTAGAAAAACGAGAAGCATTCACAGTTGCAGCAGAAGTGGCACATTCTTGCAAATCAGCCAAGGAATATGACCTCCAAGCTGAGGAATTTCCCACTGGATGATAGGGCGGAAGAGCCTGCGGTGACATCGAAGTTGAGCTCGAATTCGAATCCTCACTCGTACTACTGGTACTGGTTTCAGAGCAGCTGCTCAATTTAACAGCCAAAGCCAATGTGCTTCGACTCGTTGAGATGGGTCTCTTTGAAATCCCGCCCCCATTGCTTCTAAGTGGAAAGCTTCGGTTCTTCTCCCACATGTGATTGGAGGCAAGTAGGTTCCTGCGTTTTCTGGTATATGCATTGTCTGGTTTTGCAAGGTCTTTGATGTTGGAAGAAGATGAAGCCTCTGCCAGACTCGTGAAGGACTTGGATTTGTAGTTATAGAATTTTGAGATCCCTCTCCTGCATCAAAAACCCATTTCATCAGTCAAAACACCCAGATCAAAGAAGAAAAAAAAAACCCAGCTCATATTACGCAAACAATTACAATTTACAACGAACCCAAATTAGAAATTTGACCTTTTGATTTAACCAATCAAGATAAACGTATAGATTGATTAATAAAGTTGTAATTTTGTGTAATGAATCGTTTTCTTTCCTAAGATTTGGAGAAAACCCAAAAACAAAATCATTAAAAAAAATGAAAACAAAACTGCAGATGAGAAATGAAATGCATCTAGTTGAACTGCTGCTAACCTCATAGGTAAAACCTCCTCCAACGCGTTCATCATATCCAAAGGACCTTTATACGAGCTTTGAGCCTCATCATTCTGGCCGTCATCGCTCCCAGACTCATCATCGCTGTTATTCCCGATCGACGACGACGTCGTCGAAGAAACCGCAGCCTCGCCGGCGGGGACTCTCCGGCAATTTTCCGGCGAATCGAAGAGCAACCCACATGCGACCAACCCAGACGAGGGCGCGATGTCGATCCTGGTACTACTACTATCCAATGCGATCGACATGAATGCGTACTGTAACCGAAGCTGTAAACGTCGTCGTCTTCGTGGTGAAGGTGAAGAATGTTTCAATGGAGATGAAGACGGATGGATCGATAATCGCTAGAAGATGTTGAAATTGTTGTTGTCCAGAGAGCACCTAGATTTGGCAGAGAGACACATCGTACTTATCTTTATTTATTTTGTCGATCCATCTAATTATTTCTATTTATAGCTTTAGGGGATATGTATTGATTAATTAGTGTTGGATTAGATCGGATAATGGCTTTAATTAATATAATTTTTTTAATTAGAAAAATAATGATGGCACTGCACAGCCAGCGAAGAGTTAGGCCTTATCCTCTTTTGCCTTACCAACTGGATGAAACTTGCAATGTTTGTATAATGAGCTATCATCACCTGCTACGCATCCTATTCTACTCACAATGTTACCCACCCTTCTCTCCCACTCGCCCAAGTGATTGATTGATGATGGTCATTTATATAAATAAATTGATTGTCTATTCTATGTGTAATTTACCATTTTCCAGCTTTTGATCTATGAAAATTTTGATCTCATCTTACCCTTTTATCAAGAACATTGAAGCAATTTAAATTGTTTAGAAACTACGTCAAAAGAATAATGCTAGTCTTACCATATTTTTATATCGTAATTTTATATCACAAAATATGGCATCTGTTGTGTACATACCACATATGCTAATTAATGTGATTATCACTTTTATTTCTTTATTAAAATATACTTTATTAATTTAATTGATTGTGGCATATGATATAGACATATCATATAATATAAAAATATAGGATAAAAATATAATAAATGTAGCATTAGTTAAAAAAGGCAGAACTCACTTATACTCGTTAACTAACGTAACACACTTTTGCAACTTTATTTACCACTTAAAAAAGATATGAATTGTCAATGTCGTGATATGATAATTATTATTTTCGATTGATAAAACTTAATAGTTGGTGTGTCTTATTATTATTATTTTTAAATATTTTTTTTGGCCATGGGTTTGACTTGTTAATTAAGAAATGGATCCACCGTGAAGATCCAACGTGCTAACGTTAATTAAATGGGCTGAGATTTAAGACCACCGAATATAAGGATAGAATACACACAGCGGATCAAAATGCAAGTCCGCCTACCTGTGGGAATCAGAAACCTGGAGGCGCATCCGATAATACCTACCCGAGCGGCCCATAGTTTGTGCTGGCCACACCACGTGGCGTTTCTAGAAGCTTCCACGTTGAAGAATCTTGTCGGTCCTCGGGAGGGAGGGAGAAACTTTAATGTTGGGTGGATGACGTGGCAATATGGAAAGTGATTGGTCTTGTTTCTCCTCCTCGTGAGTCGCGAGTCCGTTGAGGCTTATCCAAAATGAGTAGGAGTGGGACCCCACCACCACTCAACCACTTTCGGGACCAATTCGGATAAGATCTTTGTTTTCAAGCTTTGACGACTTCATTCTAACATTTTTTATTTTCGTTTAATTAATCTCTACTCGTACGGATTTGGATCTCTGATTTCTTTCAAGTCTTAGCCTTAGCATCTTAAACCTAATTAAGATAATAAATGGTCGGCAAACACGTGGCAACGTGATAATCCAAAGATCATAAATTAATCTTTTTTTTCTTTTTAATTTTTGGGAGAAAATGTATTAGTTGAAATGACGACATTACTTATTTGGGCATCATTTTAGGAGACGGTCTTTCACAACACAAGGAGCGGGTGAGTTTGAGTGGAGAAAAACTTCCTTATTTCCATTATATTCTCTTTCTCTACTTATTTCTTTTTTCATGCAACGGAGTACACAGCAGTATCTCTCAGCTCGAATTCCTGAATCACTTGTGAGTTAATTGCGGAATGAGGAATCTCTATAAAAAGTTCTTGTGAGTGACAAATATTAACTTATGTTCGAGTGCAACTATAACTTTTGTCGTGGCCCTTGGCAACTAGGGATTCAAATTAACTATTATGAACATAATTTGTATAGCAATAAACTTTATCAATCGATCTATGCAATATCATTATGGCGTTTCCATTCATTAGTCTATCAAATATTGTTGCAACTAATTATAATTATATACACACGATTACAAAACAATGGAACAATTGAGAAGAATGAGAGAGAGAATTACTTAGTGTCTCGACACTGCTCACATGCACATGCCAACAAGTTTTCTTTCTTATTCTGGTTATAACTAGCCTCTTCATACGCGTTTCCGTTCCTGTGAGAGGCTTTTTTTAAAAAAAATTTAAATTTAGTTTAGAATTTAAAAAGATAATGGGTAGTTATGTTCCATAAAAATATGATCCATTATTTAATTTTTTTTAATATAAAAAAGTGTGAATTTATCATATTAGCCTCATTTAATTAATAATTTCAATTCTTTTAATGTTTGCATTAACCAATGACATTTTCTGGTATTTTGAATGTTTTACCATTCTTTGCCCTTTTGCTTTATATATATAGATAAGGAAGCTAATACTTTTACAAAAGCCAAAGAAAGATATTCAACTTTCACCATTTTACACCCTTCTTTTTACAGCTTTCTTACAACAAATGGTACATTTGGGTTTTTTTTTTTACAAAAGTTATATCAAAATCCCAAACTTCTTCCTATCAATGTAAATGTCATTGTCATGCATGGGATTAGGATTTAGGGTTTGGGACGGATATACGAGTCTTCAAGCTGCAAGCTTGGCTAGGGCTCCAACTGCGAGCGAATTCACGTAAGTGCATGGCTCAGTATACGATGAAGCCCAACGTTTGTCCTCGAAGTTATCAAACCTGTCTGGCCCACCGACGATGGCCCCAGTCAGCTCATTAGGGTTTGGCACGTCCTTCTTGAACCAGTACACAAAGCTCATGGCGCAGCTGACGCCGTTACTTCCAGACGTTGGCACCGAAGCTCCTCTGTGGTGAGGCTGTTTGGGAGCGTTTGGTCCAAAGCCAACCATGTAGGATCTTCCTTTAGGGTTTTGGCCCAACAGATAGTCCATTTGCTTCTTGGCAAAGGCAGCTACGGCTACAGAGTCAAATTGTTTGCCTCCGCAGTTCACTTTTTGGTTGTGGTTGGCCAGCAGGTCGCTGTAGACGCTGAACAAGAAGGCGGTACCGGTGACGTATTGGGTGTTGGCGCCATCTCTCAGGTGGATCAAGCCGCCTGGTGACATTGTGATTTGGTTGTAGGGGCTGTCTGGGAGGTTTGAGCAAATGTAACTTTCTGCTTGGTTCTTGTAGTTTTCTAGGGTTTTTTCTCCTTTAAAGAACAGCTGCAATGTACAAAAAAATAAATCAAACTCCGTTAATCGTAGTTTTTATATTCGATTATCAACAACGAGTTTGCAATAATGATCAGTTGAGATGGTACAAATAGTTTTTTGTTTGATATTGGTTTAAATTAAGCACCTTGGTGAGAAGGATTTGGGCTCCGGCGTATTTAAGGTCCCAGCTAAACTCATTCACACTAGCGCTGATGGCTTCTTCTTGGATGTACTTTAGATACATTGGCTTCCTTGAGGCCATGTACAACCATGTTGCTGCCCACAATAGCTCATCCTATATTTGCAACATTCAATTTTTAATTACTTTTTTCAAAATAAAAAAAAGTTCACTCATTATTTCAAAATCAAATTACTTTTTTTTAAATAAAAAAAAACACCCACAAATTTAAAATGCATTCAATTTGTAGAGGGAGAGAATTGAAGAAAATTACATTGTAGCCAGAGTAAGAACAGTAGAAGGGGCATTCTCCATCGTAGGTTCCTTTATGAGATTTAGCAAGTTGGAAAAGCTACACACACACAAACACAAAATAATAATATCACATATCATTAATTATATAACATAACATTAATATAAAAAATTAATTGGGATTGGAAAATAACGTACCAGTTTGGCTTTGTTGAGGAGGCGACGAGAATAAACACGATCAATGCTTCTAAACACAATTGCAGAAGCAGCCATTGCAGCTGAGGTTTCAGCTGCAATTTCAGTTCCAGGTGTTTTCTCATTGATCTCCAACACAGTTCTTGGTGTCTGCATATCTTCTGGTCGAACCCAACATTGATGGTCCTGATTAGGGTCTCCCACCTTGAATAATTATCATAAATATATAACAACACAAGTTAATTACCATAAAATATTTTTGTTCAAACTTTAAATACCAATTCATATAAATTCCCACCTGAACGTATAATCTGCCTTTTCGAGCACTGGCTTTCAAAAAGTAATCGGTGCCCCATTTTATGCCGGAGAGAACATTTTCCAGTTCCCCGGTAGCTTGAAGCTGTGTCTTGTAAAAGATGGCAGCCCACGACAGAGTTGTCACCGTGAAAGCCATCGGAAGACCGTACTTGACGTTGTCCCCGGCGTCATAGTATCCCCCAGAAAGGTCAACCTACATTAATCGAATGTTACATACGAATAATTCGAAGGGATTGTACATGTTGTGAGGAAGAATGTCATGTGACATGTGACGGTGTGACATGAAGATTTAATCCTTATAGAAAGAGAAAGAGAAACGAACATTTGCTTGTTTTCCGTCGTCGATGGCAGAGTCACCCCTCCATGCAAGTCTATTGTTGGTAGGGAGCTTCCCGGACCTTTGAGCCTCAAGGAAAATGATGGACTTGGTGAGGGCGTCCTTGTAATTTAAATCACCATGAGCATGAACACAAAGCACGAGTCCTTGAAAGATAGCAAGGCATGCCACAATGGCTGCCCACGTTCTTATGGCTTGCGGACCCATATACCCTTTTGAAACCCAATTACTATTGAGAAAGCTGCAAAAAAGAAGGGATGAGATGAAAATTCCCCAATGCTGCCTACTTTAATAATGAATTGAGGGAGGGAAAAAAAAGGAAAGAAGGGAATGGTTGTGTTTTCTGTTTAGGGATTGTATTTGTTTTAGACAACAGGTAATTTATGAGGTGGTGGCTAAGTGGCTCTGGTTAATTGGTTTTAGTTTGTGATGGCGGGAAAGTTTAAGGGAGTAAATTAGCCAGGTAGAGGTTAGGGATTAAAGCTAATTATGTGTATGGTTGTGGGATTTGGGGTGAAGAGGGAGATTGTGGGGTTGGAATCAAACAATTTTGTTACCCTTTTCTATACTTGAATAAATGGTACACATCCAGGGAGTTTGGTTGGTTGGTTTGTTTTGCTAGCATTTAGAAAGGGGTTTTTTTTTAGTGTGTTTTGAGAAGCTCAAAATAGTAAAATGAGCAAGCATCCATTACAAGTCTCTAGATTTGGTGAATTTCCTCTCTTCTTTTTTCTCCCTCTCCTTGAAATTTGCTCACTTCTTTTTGGGATTTACTTGGAATTCATAATTTTCTACCTCTTAATTATATTTAACAGAAATAGATCTCAGAAGGTTTATATAGGAAATGAATTTTGATGGGTACAATTATATAATAGAGGTATACAATATGATCTACCAATTACCAACTGGTCAAATTAAATTATGTAACATGTTAGTGGCATCTTAAATTCCTTGTCAATTGACGTGGGATATTGAATTCAACTCCTCATAAAAAGGTATGATTGTTCTCTTCATGGTGCAAAGGGACGGACATTTTGTTGAATTCAAAGCCACATGTTTATTTCCTTTCGTATTTGATGGACGGCAAGTTTTCTAGAGGTCTGGTTTATAGCCCCATGGAGCATGCCATGATGGATGGCCAAGTTTCACCAGAAGAAAAGAGATGTATCTCCGTCACTTTTCCTTTGTAAACGATCTTTAATTGGGACGTAAAGTTGTCCATATAGTGACATTTCTCTTCACAATGTTGAAACTCGATTCTCTATTCTCTCATTAGTTACAAAATATAGAAAATTCAGTTTAAGTCCAAAATCGAAAACAGAAGTTGGATGCAATCCTCGTATTTGTTGTTGTTGATACAAGTCCTTTGACTTTTGTGCCACATATGATTACATTCCTTTTTTAAATTTTTTGATATTTACATATTATTTTTTTCATTTTTAAATTACTTTGTTATTCCCATCATGCCCCAAACAATTAAATAAGGTAAGAAATTAATTTTTGTCATAATAATTATGATATTGTCAAAATAATATAAACGGAAAATACTGCCACAAATCACGTCTCCTATAATTTTTGAAATAGCTATTATATTTCAATCATACTCCTATATGAACATTGGCTTTCTTTCTGTTGTGGTTTTGTATTCTTGCACTATGGCAACATAAATATTCTTTTACTCTTTGCCACAGCTTTTGTTATTCACTGATTTTGTTTGTTTGTTTTCTTATTTGATAATACAATTCCTCATTGTTTTACTTTTGATTTTGTTTAGCTCACTTTTTTTTTTCATGTTTTTGTTGCCGTAAAATTCATTCCCACCTAATATCTTTTAATTAAGATGCAATTAATAAAAGTCAATGGACCCAAATCTACAGCAAAAAAGGTGTGGACTAAACTCAATAACGGGTAGGAATTTTGGACTCAGATCAAAGAACCCCTAAAAAATATTGGGACGCAAAAATCTCCAATTACGTAGTCTTCCAAAGCATACTTTTCTTGGCCTTTCGATGAACAGTTTAATATGATTTTTAATTAATTTCTTCAACGGGAGGGACCAGCTCGCTACTGGTGCTCTTAAGCGTCCCTCTTGCTTTTGCACTACAGCAAGGGCCTGGGGCGGCCTCCAAATTTATATGAAGATTTGGTAGAAGGCTCTTAGACTGACCGATTTTAGGCTACAATGTTTAAGATTTGTATAGGACCCAAAAATTATGTGTGAATGTTTCAGTTGTGATGATTGCGACCGTAACACTGCGGGCGCACGCACACAAGATAAAATAAATAAATGTTCCCCACAGAAATGAACTGAGTTGAAGGGATGAAGGAAACAAGAAATTAATAGTGAGATGTATATACTGTTAAACCAAAAGATGTTCGTATGCAATTTATACTTGCAGTTGCTACACTTGGAACCTGATGATTTGTAGGGACTGTAAATCTATCATATGCAAATCACCAGAAAATAGCTACAAAGAATGGCACACTAACAAGAAAACTATTCTAAGAGGCCATGAGACCCCAGCCAAGCCTTAAATCTTTTGCAGCAAGCTCACTGATTGCCCTTGTAATGCTTTTCGGCCACATTGACGTCTTTGACATCCGACACTGTTGAGCTTGAGTGCACTCGAATGGATAATACAGCTAAGCAGCAGGCAGTTTCGCCGCATCAACAACCACTTGCCCTTTTAAAAAAGTGAGGCAATGGAGACAAATGAACCATTTCAGCAACGTCTAATAATATTAGCAACATTTCTGCCAATCTCTTCTTTACTTTGCTCCGACACAGGTAGATCTCCGAGGTACATGTCAAAGAAAGCCCCTGAAAGTACAATTGTGCATTAGAAATATATCCCCCACAAAAGTATACGATTGGATTCTCTTCACCAATTTCATGGAGACGTGATGAGATATAAAACTCCAAGGAGAATTTCGAAATAAAACAGATTGTTCAAAAGGACAATTCACTTACTGCACAGATCCTTGCTGTGGACTGCTCCAATCTGATTACCTTCAACTGCAAAATTTCATACAAAACTCTAAGCAAACAAAACCTTCAACTGGTAAATAGAGCATTAGAAGCATACAGAAAAGAGTAGTGAAGAGAATTGGGAAGCAGGGGAGGGTTCTGGGGTCTTTTCAAGCTGTATACTTTGTGCTCAAATTGCCATCATGGTTAAGCCATGACAGATGTATTATTAGCATAAACCAAATATAATATTTCAAAGCTATCCCCACTCACTTTTGGTAATTAATTTTCCATCAGCTGTTCGTTGAAAATCAATTGTTGTTCCCTGAAATATTCCAAAAAGTTAAGTAATTTGGTGATCACTTAATATAAAAAAGAAATGCAAGAGTAATATAGTTTACCGCTGGCAACGGAATATCTTGTGTAAAGTTTGAACGGAATGTTGTTATGCAATGGAAGTCAGTCTCTGGGTTTGTCTGAAAAAAAAAAAAGGTCAACAAAAATGAAAAGAATTAGCGAATACTAGATCAGAAACACAAAACAGCGATTCTATAAAGGGAGATGATTTACCTTCACCAATCGGGCTCGAAGGGATTTCTCAAAGGCACTGCATCAAGTATAATCCAGAGGACACAAATGAGAATGCATAAAACTAAATTTCAATTTTCAACATTGTTGTAACATGTCTAGGATACATAGTGAGAAAGGAACAAGGCTAACTTAGCTCAAACTAAGCTTAGGTAACATGGTATATTAACTTGCACAATCAGTTTTTGGTTTCAGATGATAAATGAGTTAAGAACTAGTAAAAAATTCTAGCTCGTACGTCTAAAGCCTAAATTTATCCCACAGCATAGCTGGTTATGCCATCCAAGTTCAGCTCAACTCACAAAATTTATCGCAAACACACCACCCATTTCCATGTGAGCCTACCCAAACCACTACAAAACATGGAGCTAACCGAGATAGTATCATAACAAAGATGATATCTGAAACAGGTGAATATATGCACAATGAGCTAACCTAGCAATGAATATTTAAGAACAGTAATCTTCTATCAGTAAGAAGCCAAGAAGATTATATCAAAACGAAAAAAGCCTCAAGATTGTCTATGTCCCAATTAAAATAGGGACATCCAAACCCATATAAATATCCAAGGGGATGCTGAGACAGAAATATAACTTACTCTCTCACAGTATTGATTTTCATCCCATTGCAACTAACCACAAGCCTAACTGTCATATCAATATCCGCCCTGTAGGCAAAAAAGTAGCAGAAAGTTGATCAAAACCAGAAACTTAGCAGCAGATCCATGAAAACTAATTGAACAACTTGAGCAATACGGGACTCATGCCAACACAAGCTTGGAAAGAAATTAGAAAGCAAAAAAAAGGATTTAGTATGTACTGATTATATCGATCTTAATTCACCACTAAAATATGTCTGAGAAATATAGAGAATTACTCCATGTAGCATGATAGTTGTCCATACCTGAGAAGATCCTCATAAAAATCATGGCGTTTGTTTAGTTCGTCTACTGAAATAGAAGCATATTTTGACCCCAATTTCTTGCAAACAGAGTAAGGATGAACATCTATATAGAAATAATAGATAAATAAATAAGAGAGCAAATAAGATAATGGATGTAAAAAATATTAGACTGGAAGTAACAAAGAAATACTAAAAACTTACAAAAACCAAACGCATAGATCTTCAGAGATTTTATTTTAATTATTTTCATTGTTCTGGATCCAGTTCCCACAAGGACCTGCAATGGTAAAATGTTAATATTAAATTGAGCAGCTGTGAACATACACCCAAATCAAGAAGAAGAAAAGTACAACCCCCACCCAAATTTTATTTATTAAAAAAAAAAAAGAGCAAAACAGAAAAAGGACTCCAAGTGGTAACCTCTGAACTTAAACTGGAATTATTATTTCCTGTTAAAATATTGTCCAATATCATAGGAAACTCAATGCCAGTTCTAGGCTCCACTGCATGTCTTCTCCAGTTCAAGTCAGGAAATGGCAATCCTGCGCATCCTTGATGTCCAACCTCACACGGCCTTTGATCCATGGTATCAGTATTCTCCAATGGAACAGCTAGTGCATTTGAAGATCTGGTAGCAATTAACCAAAAAAAAAAAAAAAGATTTTGCTGATCAACATCAAAAGTAGAACCCATGGGAAATTTTGCACTTGAATCTACTCCCTTGTGAAGGGTTTAAAGACTTACAAGCTGCCAAAAGGTGGTACAAGTCCAGAAGCTAACGAGAGCATGGGATGTGAATGTAGCTTTTCAGCTTCTCTTTGTAGGAATTGCATTACAAAAGCCGAAATCTTACCAAAAACCACTGAGTTAGCAGATTCTCCTTTTGATGCAAAACCAAAGTGAAATCCTATAAGATTTTGCCGACCAGAAGTAATATGTTTAACATGTGAAGATCTGGAGCTTCCGGGTTGAGAACCATGCCAATTACCCTCTATCTCTCTAGTAGCATTTGTATTGGGCCCACAAGAGAAGAAACATAGTAAAGCACCAGCAAGCTTAGAAATGTGATTAAATGCTCCTTCGAGAGCTAAGCTTCCAGGGACATGAAAGTATCTACACTGGTGCAATGAATTGTCCATAAACAAACCGATCTGTGAAAACATATGACCCCGAAAACTATGCAAAATGAGAGGCTCGACAGGAAAGTTGTACGGAGACCCTTCATCAAGATCCATGAACCCAAACCGCTTAATCTTCATGTTTTTCAATGTCCTATAATTCTACCTGAATTGGCACTTAAACCTTCCTCAACAGAAAAATTGAGTTAAAGATATAAATCAAGACAAATACGATACGATACACCTGCAAAAAGTCACAATGACAAAGGTTCTGTCATTAAATTCAGAAAACGCAAAAATAAAAACATGCATACATAACAACTCTGTAAGACAGCATCATGAATACAACATGAAAAAGAAATGTTAGTGCAGCTTATGAACGTTGCTTTTGAGGTAAAATTACAGCTTAAAGATATGCTAAATCCATTAAATATTGATTGGTATGATGCAAAGAATTTGATATTAATGGGCGTAAAATTCGTGCTTCAAGACCTAAATTCAATGCCACATAACACAGACAGAATTGCCATTGTTAATTCGTTAACTTCCAAAACATTAAACACAAAATTACATGATCATGCAACTACTCAAAATTATAATCAAATGTTAATTGGTGTCTCTTTTTATTGTTCTTCAAAATAATTAAAGAATATTGAAAAGGAATATAGGAAAGAGAGGAAATGCAAGAAAGTGGATTTCGAAAGCACTTTTCTTTGGCATTCGTTTTTGCTTTCTTTTCCGTTTCCCTTTCCCCATTATTCCCAAGAACCAAACAGAAAATAAAAAGCACCCGGAGAAAAGAAGAGAAACCAAGAAAAGAACCTGGGATTGCAAATTTGTAACGAGCGAGCTTCTGGGTCTAGATCAATTGGTTTCATTTTGATCTTCACTGTTTCTTCTGCATTAAAAAGTTCGGTTTTTGACGTGTAATTCAGGAAGAAAGTGGACGAAAGAGAAAGAAATATGCTTTGGGTACGAAACGGGAACAAGTCACGGTTGATTCAAAAGCTTTCTCGGGTCAAAAATGGAAAAACAGAAAAGAAGAAAATATTTTCCGCAAAAAAAACTCTTTTCGCGTTTTTTCTATAAACAAAAAAGTTGGCACATTTTTTTTCCCCGGTGGACGGCAAATAAACGTTTCAGATTCTGAAATGACGATTATATCCTTGAGTTGTATGTGTCAATGCTGTCTTCCCCTGTGGCTGTCTTTTTCGTACACGTGTTTTCAAATCCCAGTCGGCAGGGTTGACGAGATCCTTCTTTTAATAAAAGGGAATAAAAGTACCTCCAAAAAAAAGGGAACAAAAGTATATGCAGTGCATTTCCCATGCTTTTACCGGGGAAAATAATAATTAGAATTTTCTCTGTTTTTCTTGGTGAGTTTATTTCTGTTGAGTCTTTGACCGACCAACCAGTTAGAACTATTTGGTCGGAAAATGCCTGCTGCAGTGTCCTAAAATCATATGATCTTTGACAAGTAAAACATAAACATATGACAGCCGACCTTGTCTTGTTTTGTTAGACGACATGGACCGACTTATTAGTTCATTCACCAACTTATTAGATCAATGTTTTACGGAAAAAAATTAAAGAACCATGAAATCATCATTCTTGAAAGGCTTAACAATCATTTTATATATTATAAAATGGCTCTTCACAAATAAGCCTGTCTTGACACTCACAAGTGGAACAGGATTTAATTGAAATTAAATGCTAAAAATCAAGGAATCTGAGAGCTCAAAATGTGATATTCTTCAAAATACAATCTTTTGTTGGCCCTGAAAACTGGTCCCTGGTCACAATAAACCGGCCTCGAACAGATTTCTCCGTCTCAACGTCTCGTCCACAAGCTTGAAAGTCTTCTTCACAAGCTTTTGATCAAGGGCAGTGGTTCTATAGATCTTAAACACCCGGTCCACACGATCCGGGGTCGTGCTCTGAAAGTACAATTCCTCAAATTTTTTCTTCACAAACCTGAATGCAAAATGTTTAACAATGTTCAGCTTTCATTTTCTAAAAAGAGATGTGCAATGGTTATCAATCTATGCAAATATGCAAACAGTTAAAACAGAGATTAGAGGTTCAGGAAAACAACAAAGTAGGTCACACTAATAATTGAGATCTTTATTATGAAAATGGTTGCAAGTTAGTGAAGCTTTCAGCCAGCTATAGGCCCTCATATTTCGGCGACAGTTCAGACAAAGACAGTTTGGCAGCATTTTGGAGGTTTGCTATAGCTAAATACGTGTACTCTTTAGTAGGGTTTATTCCTTTCATCCAAATCAAAGGACCACAAAGATGTTTATGCTTACTCATATGCATGTTCAATCTCTTGCTTTCCCGTTGAAACTGGCTGGTAATCTTTGAACCACTCACACACGTTAAGTGGAACCTACACAATTAAATGTCAACAACCCATACAGTTGTTAGTTTGTTGCCACTGAATGAATAACCGTACACTGATTTACTAGCTCTTACGTTTAGAACCTTCTTCTCGAATATATCGAACTTGTTTAAAAACAGCATGAAGGAGGTTTTCTGCACCCAAAGAAATAAAATAAAATATATTCAAGAGGACATAGATGGAAAAGAGTCAGCTTGGGTTAGATGAAGAAATCTGTGTGGCCGCACATGCGACACACGAGCACAAAAACACAGAAGAAAAGAAAACCTCGAAACATGGTTGCTTCAGGACCCAGTCAAAAAGCTCCTTTGTCTCCATCATCCTATTCTTACTTTCATCCTCAAAGAGTGTTTGATCATACCTGAAACACAATGTCAATCAAGACTACTTCAGTACACACACACACGCACGCACACACACACATATATATATATATATAAAATAATGATATCCATGATCAAAACATGGTAAGATATCTTTGAAGAGAATGACAGACGTAAATGAAAGCAATGGTGATCTTACTCGCTAACAGCAGCACAAAATATTACAGCTGTAACACCTTCAAATAGATGGATCCATTTCCTCCTCTCATTTCTCTGGCCTCCAACATCGAAGAGTCTATATACTTCACCACTTTTCTTATTTTCTCCAACAGGGCTGCAAAATCATAGTAATCACTGAGTCGTTCGTTTGAAATTTCAACCATTCTACACACGAGTTGCACAACCATAGAAGTCTCTTCAAAAGAAATGCATCATACTAATATGTGCACAGTGCATAAGAAAATCATAAACTAAATTAAATTTTAAGGGCATCCTTAAGTTAAATGTCTTTTAGTTCGAAAATCAGCTGAGTTAGAACCAATAAGTGGCATGGTGAGAAATAAGAAGAAATGTAGTAAACGAAACTGCAGAAAACTGAAAGAAGATTTACATTTTAGCTTTTTGTGGACAGAGGAAAAAAAAATAATAATAAACAGTACAAGTATAAAGAAAATGTCAAAGTTCCAAGAAAAAGTCGTGTTGCACCTTATTTTTCAAAGAAAAATAATTACCTGAACTGGATCTCTACAACACCAGTAGTACGAACTCTGGCATAAAGAACATCCTCCTACAATACCACAAAATGCTTACTTTTTGAAAGAGCTATAAATTTGTAACTTTTCCACATTAATGTAAGAAGTTTATAAAGGAACCAACTAGGAACCAACATATATAATAAATATTCTAGTACCTTATTCAATTAAGGAAATAATCAGTTATAATTGTGAACTTTAGTTACCTTGGTTGGAATGTAATTTGCGTCAGCTAATCTTTGAAGATTTTCCATGAAATAGTTGGCACAATCAGGAACTTGGAGTTCATTACCACGGGCATATGTTTCCTGCAATTGTAGAGTACGGGTCCTTCACTTAGAGCATTGGGTAAAAGACAGAAGCAGATGTGCTAAATAACTGGATTCAAAGCACTAGGATTGATGTCAAACAATTGCGTATGTCAGTTACATTAAGTAACAGCTACCTGAATTGCAGCATCTTTCCAAAGAGTTTCTATATCCTGTGCAAGCTCTTTTGTGAGACGTGGATAATCCAATCTGCTACCAATTTTTGATAGTTTCTCTCCAATTTCCTGATAAAGAATGCAAAGTTTACTAAACATACATGCAGTTTTGTTTTAGCAATGGATTGAGCAAGCCAGAAGCTTGAAATAACAGAAAATTCATACATTGATTTTAAAGACAAATCATATGTTAAAAAGCAGTTAAACCAAATTCCTTCAACTAATGTCAGGTAAATTAAAAAACAAAAACCAGAGAAGGCGATGTAATAGGCAACGAAAGGATGAGGTCAAACCTTATTTTCACTGGATATCTCATACGTTTCTCTGTTATTCTGAGCAAGTTCCTTTGACCCGTCATACAATATCTATTCAAACACATCATGAATACATTAAATTGAAGAATTCAATTCAATTCAGGTTCCTTTGCTCTGAATATGAGTGTTTGCAAGAAAGCTATATTTTCTTCTATAGAGAGCATGCACTAATACTCCTTGTACTATGCAGAAAGGGAAATAACCAACACACCCTTTCAAGTATTGCGTACTTTTATGGTCTGATACACATTGGCATGGATGACTGAGATGTAGCTCTTGAGCTCTGCCTCATCAAATCCAGTTTGAAACAGAAGCTTTATCTGCAAATGGTTTGTGTGTAACAAAAATATAAATATATGCATTGCTAGTATAAATGATAATACTTAAATAGAGAAACGTATACAACGTCTTACCTGCTTAAAAATTGTGGATTTCCCCGACTCACCAGCACCTTAAAACAATAAATTGATCTCAGTATTTGTGGAATTGATAACTATCTCTAAATATGGTTAAAATTAAAATTATAACTGCAATTTTTGAAATGAACAATGTATAAATGCACCAGGCGCTATGCAAACAGTTTAATATCCGACAAGGAAATGCATAATAAAACTCTATTTGTTACTTCCATGGAATAAAGTGAAAGTTTGCAACCCTAACAAGCTCTAACTATTATGAATGTGATTTTGTGTAAACCATAGAAGGTAAAAAGAAACCCATTAAATTTTTGTACCAAGTAGAAGAAGTTTCTGGATATGCTTTTCAGCCTTCGTTTCTTGTTCAATTCGCCTTTCAATTTCTGCAGTCTGGAAATGCATGCATTGACAATAAATTAGAGCCCGATGGTAAATGCAAAGCTGCTCCAGTAACACTTAATCAATGGCATTACAAAGTTTTTATTATATCATGCAGAACTCACCTGGGCATTCTCTTCGTTGTCCGCTTCGTTGTAATGCTTGTTTCTGCTGCAGAGTAAACCCATATTTTCTATTACAATAGATAGCATAGAAGATGCACAAGTCAGCTCCACAACGTGTTAAATGTATCTTCAATTCCCTTCTGTAAAGTTCATACCAAATGGACCTAATCACAAAGCTAGATGTCAGGGGGCACTAAAGAACCTGACCTTAATGACTTCAAACAAACCATTACAATTAAGACACAATGCCACATCAATTCCTAAAATTAAAAAGAACCCATACAACCACTTGGCCATACATTCGTTTCGTGATATTAAGATGGAATTCTAGTGAGACTTAACTTAGGCAAAGCAGAAAAAGATGGTCCAGACTACAATGAAGAAGATAATTAATGAGAAAATATTAACTTTAGATTTGTATACTGATAATAACTATATATATCCTTTTTAAGAATTTAGCTGGGCACCATGGCGTGCATAAACAAACTAAAAAATTACCCATCAGCTAAAGAAATTCTTATTTTCCACAAAAATGAAGATGAAAAAGAAAAGGTAACCCATTAAAGAACACACACTCCAAAGACAACCCAAAATGCTATTCAATCAAACCAGCTAAAAAAATAACAAAAAGGGAACATCTTGATCTAGTGCTACGAGATCAACAGCAGAGATCTGTTACTAAAAAAACTAAATACAAAAGAAGAAGAAGAAGAAGAAGAAGAATAGCAAAGTTAAGTAAGAAGCTTAAGTGAGCTACCTGAAAAGAAACGAAATGGCCTTTCTGGGCAAGTGATAGAGCAGTAGATTGAGCTGAATCGCCGAATATGAAGAAGCCTAAAGAGGAATTGCTCTGCTTTGTATGTGTGTTTAACGTGGGATAATGGTGTGTATTAAATAAAACCCAAAAAAAAAAAAAACTGGAATTGGAAACAATGAATGTGGTTTTTTGGTGTGTATAAAATGTATGAATAGTTATGAGGAAGCGAAATGGGTATCGAAGTGTTGGCTAAACCTGGAAAGAAAGAAAAACAAAACAAACAGCGCCGAAAGCTGCAAAGCCTGTTCTTCTTGTTGATTCTTCTCTCTTCACTTTCAGTCAAAGTTAGAAAAGACAGACCCAATTAAAAATTGATTTAATATTTATATATAAAATTATAGCAACAAAAAAAAAGTGTATTTATTTGTAATTTTCGTAAAATAGTGATATTATCTTCTTGGGACAATACACGGTCTCTATATACGCTGTTGTTGTTGTTGACTGGCCCTCTTTCTCTCTCTCTTTCTCTGTGTATAATATTTTAGGAGTTTGGAGAGGACAAGCTTGCCGGTTGCCACCAAATGGTGGGGGTCATATGGAAGAATGCTTCATGCTTTTGCAAGTCCTATCTTTGTCCTTTAGAAAGATTTGTAATGATATTTTAACATGCCAGCCTTTTCCATCACACTAATCCAATTATTTCTTTCTTTCCTCTCTCTTTGCTCGCTCTTAGGGTTAAGTATGCATACATTTCACTATTATGTAATGAGTTTCACGCAATTGTTATAAAGCTTGACACTTTTTTTTTGGTCGAAAGTTTTATGTTCATACAATAAAATTATGAATCGAGCAACCGAGTATTCAATATATAAGTAAGTTCGGCAAAACCTTTGGATGACTTGTTCGATCTCTCGATTATCTTTGCATGAGTAAACTCGAGATAAGTAGCTAAGAAATTGGAAATCTAAGTGTAAGATAAATAATGCAAAATTATTGCCAAAAGTTTGTAGGTTTACATGCACTTACCCTAATAAAATGGTGCATGCATGTTTCGCAAGTCAAACCTTGGTTTGAAATTGGACTCGTTGCCATTTTCGTACCCATAACCGACATGTAGAATATCGGCCACGTAACATATTTATCCATTGATTTCCTTGTACTTTTCAATTTTTGGTTGGTAGTTTTCATTTCCTGTCAAATTCCAGTGATCAATTTGAAGTTGAAATATCAATTTATCTCATCCAAAATGTCGTTATTGACCCGAAAGAAAATGATAGAATTATACACCTGTGAGCCGAAGGTGTAGCCCAATAAAATTGTTGGGCTCATTGAATTCAATTCCATTGAGTCAAAACAAACGTCGGCTAGCTATTGCCATTGGCTTTGACGTTTGCTGGACCTTCTATTCAGTCCAAAACGCGCGTTTCCGTGCTGGCAACCCAAATATTTACTTAGCAACCTATACGACATGTCGTATGCCATTACATAATTATTAAAAGAAAAAAACATAAAATAAATAAAAGAGCCAGTTAAGTCAAGCATATATCATAGATTCATATATCTATATTTTTAATTTTAATTTTTTTTGGTTTGGTCTGGTAAACATATCATATATAATAGTTTAATTAAATACTGGAGACCCAATTAATTAGAAAATAAAAAAGATAGTGATCACTGATCAGGAGGAGTCGCGCAAGAAGCTTTCTACAATGTTGTTGAATTGTATGGGATTTTCAACTTGGGGTACATGCGATGTGTTCTTTATCACTTCCAGTCTTGTTTTGGGTCCAAGAAGCCTGCAATATTAATTCACAAAACCAAACTAATTAAGCACCTTGATGTTAATTTCTCACCAGACCAAACAAATATATCACTCCACGTAATTCCAATAAATATCATTAGTATTCATGTACCGCCAATTATATGCTAGCTTGTGTTTACAGGGGGAAACAAACAAATTGTTTTAACATAAAGGAAAAGTTGCATAAGTAGGTTAGGCTAGTTGGCTAGAGCAGTGAATCAGCCCTTTACACCTAAATTCGACTCCATTTCTATAGATTATATTAATTGACAATTTAGGCTATCATTCATTTGTATTATAAAAAAAACAAGGCTTTAATATCACAAAACGTCCCTAAGGTTTACGAAACTATCAGATTGCATCATTAATGTTTTTTGTGTCATTCATGGTTCTCAAGGTTAGTATGTGTGATCACAAATGGTTCATGCCGTTAGATTTCGTCAAAAACTCTGTTAGTT
This sequence comes from Prunus avium, assembly GCF_965620075.1. Lineage (NCBI taxonomy): Eukaryota > Viridiplantae > Streptophyta > Magnoliopsida > Rosales > Rosaceae > Prunus > Prunus avium. The sequence continues at coordinate 49,193,279 of NC_142284.1, read as the reverse complement.
TGCTGATGTAGCATATATATATATATATATATATATATATATATATATATATATATATCACAAAACATCCATGAAGTTCATGCACCTATCACAAATGGTCCCTTCAAAAAAAAAAAAATTCATAACATTCTGGTTTTCTTTTTTAAATTTTATGAATTTTAAATTATTTTAAAATATATATTGTATTTTAAATACGCCTGACACTATATTTTTGAAGATGTGGGCTCTACATATATGCCACATCAACAAATTCATAAAACTTAAAAATGAAAAAACCAAGAGTTTAGGGTTCATAAATGGTCCTCAAGGTTAAAATCTTCTATAAATGGTTTTTTCAAATTATTTTTTAAAAACTTCATTAGTTTGTTGATGTGGCATATATGTGGAGTCCACATCTTCAAAAAAATAGTGTCACGTGTATTTAAAATACAATATATGTTTTTAAAAAATTAAAAAAAGAAAACCAAAATGTTATGAATTTTAAATGAAAAAATTTTAAATTTTCGCAAGAATCATTTGTGATAGGTGCGTAAACCTCAGGATGTTTTGTGATATAAATATATGTCACGTCAGAAAACTAACGGAGTTTTTGACGGAACCTTTGTTATCACACATACTAACCTTGAGAATCACGAATGACACGAAAAAAATATTAAGGATGCAATCTGATAGTTTCGTAAACCTTAAGGACATTTTGTGATATTAAGTCAAAAACCAAAGAAATGTTTTGGAAATTAATTTAATAAATTATTAGCTATTAATTGGCATATAGGAAATAAAAAGGGTACATACTCCTTGAGTTCGGTAGCCATCTCCAATGGAAAGATCTGGTCTTTATCTCCCCATACGATCAAAACCTCCTACAGCCAAAAATATTGCAATAAATTAATATACATAAATGATTTTTCAATGAAATGATAATAATAATAATACCTTGTTAGGAAGAGGAGATAGGTTTGGTGTGTCATCTCGTCCAAGTGTGAGTCCCTTTAGCAGCTCCATCTTTTCCTTCCTTTTATCTGAGTACAATTTCTGCATTCATGCCCCCACCAAATAATAAATAAAACCCATCTATTATATATGTATAATCATAGATTAATACTAATTAATTAATTAAACCCCCTAGCTGAAAACCATGACTAAGTTTAATTATCATGGGGTGGGTCCCGTCTGATCTAATCCAACCTAACTGATCAAGACTGATGAAGAACACTTATCTACAGGAGCATTTTTGCTCACCACTTTAACCATAGGTGTACCATCACCATCATCCTCAATGCTTGACACGTGTCAATAGGTGTAATCATAATTCCATAAATACAAAGCAAAAGTTAACTATGGTTATGTCTATAGACACATGTCAAGCATTGAGGATGGTGGTGATGGTACACCTATGGTTAAAGTGGTGAGCAAAAATGCACCCACTTATCTACCATGTGGTCCACGTGACACATGACCTTTGAAATTACATGTAAAAAGAAAAACAAATTATAATCAACATTATAATTATATAAAAATTAGTACCTGCACGATATCATTCAAGAAAAAACGGGGTATGACGTCAACACGCCGGGACATAGCAAGACCGATCAACGTCTGCAACTGCACAGCCGTCGCAGGCAGCATGAGATGTTCAATCTTTTCCAACTTTGCCCTCCTCAGCAACTTCTCGTTATCTCCTCTTCTCATGTTAACCCCAGAGCTGGCAATCACCACCTTCTCCACTCTCTCCGGCCACATCCTCGCCACGTGGTACGCCACAAACCCGCCGTAGCTCGTCCCAATGACACTGAACCTCTCCACGCCCGCCTTCTCCATCAGTTTCGCCACGGAGGCTGCCTGAAAGACCTCGCTTCTCTCTGCTGACGTGGTGGTGGAGTCGCCGAAGAAGACGAGGTCGGGGACGTAGACGTTGAAGCGGGTGGAGAAGAACTGGACTTGGTTCCGCCACTGCCACATGGCAACGGGGCCGAAGCCGTGGATTAGAACCAGGGAAGGCTTTTTCTGGGAGGCTTGAGAAAATTTGGGGTTGGGACCCCAGAATTGGAGGGTGGTCTCATTGTCGAGTTGTAGGGTTTGTTGCGAGAGGCCAGAGGCGGCGAAGCAACGGCGGACGTAGATGGCATATAGTGAGACAGGGCTGAGAAAGAAAGGTAGCATTGGATTGAATTGGATTCGGGGGATGTTGTTGAGTATGATGTGGGGATATCGACTAGGCCATGATAAAGAGTGTACAGTTTTTTTGTTTTTGTTTTTGTCCTTTCTGTTTTGGAGAGGTTGTTTGGGTGGTAAGGTATTTGAGCTGGTTTTGGGCTAATTTTAGAAGAAAATTATTAAAGATTAATGGGTGAGAGAATTGGGAAATATTTATTGTAAAGAAGGTGAAAGTGTGTGGAAATATACATGGGTGGTGATGGGGTTGGTTTGGTTGGTTTTTTTTTGTGTTCGTGTTATGTAGGTGTGATGATGACCCATACTTTGTCACGAGCCAACTTTCACCAAATTTTGTTGTCTTTAAATGATCTTTCAAGCCATTCTAGTTAGGTCGGATAGAATTTTCTAATCGTTGATATACGCATATATATGTGAGTCTTACAATAAGATTCATATGTAAGTATTTACGGTTTGAAAGTGTGTTAAACCGTAATATATGTTAAATTTATATTTAGCGCTCATGTGCATTTATGATGAAATCATCTACAAGGCTGCATAACACACATGCGAATGATGCAGGCCAGCCAGTCCCGTTCATGTATCAGGACATTAAGCTTAATTTTCATGGTATCTAATAAGATTTTAGTTGCTTAATTAGAAGAGATTAAGTATAACTTTTGAAGCAAGTTAACCGGTGGTTGTTAATTTAGATCCAATTGATTTGATGATATGCCATTACTACTCTTGCATGATCAACTTTGGTGGTTTGCTGGGGCCGGCCTTGCCATCAATATTGCTAAATATCTTTTCAACGACTTCTATTACCAGCCAGAAGTTCCATATGGAAGTCCAAGCAGCCACACGAAAATTCTAGCAGATTTTTTGTTTAAAAGCAAAGCATCCCTAGTGCTTTGTTAAAGTTGAAGTCGAAAGTCTACATTATCTGATTATACTACTTAGAAGATAAAGAAAAATGTTTATGAATTAATCAGTATTTATATTCATATATACATCCTAAAGATATCAGCTGGAATGAGATCATTGGCTAGATTCTTAAAAATAAATAAATAAATACTTTTCTCCCAACCAATTTAAAAAGATGGAATAAAAATAGAGATATTTAGTCATATACCCATTCTTAGCACTAATAATATAAATAAACTCGACACCATTTAATTTCTATAAACAAATCCAAAAAAATGACAGCTGACCCTATTTAATTTAATTTTGATTATTAAATTACTTTGATGCCCTATTGAGTGTTTTGGGTTTTTTTTATGAGGTTTTGTTTTAAGAAATCAATTACAGTTTTGTAATTTAAAATAAGTTAAAAGCCTTTTTGTTATGTTGTAAATAAGTTTTTGGTGTGTTTCTAAAGTCCCTTTCATATAGGTTTTTTTTATAATTTGGATTCATATATTGGGTATAATAGTGAATCTCCCATAAAAATATTGATAAACTGAATGTTTATTTTGTTTATTTTGATCGTGACGGATCATCTATCCAAAGAATTTTGAAGTGCTCTCACCTCCTCCTTTCTTCTCATAAAAATGGCAGAAACTTGGATCTTTCATTTTCTTCCGACCTTCGCGGAAGGAGAGCAGATTGTGTTTTTTTTAAATAAATAAAAACTAAAAACAAGTACCCTTTAATTATTATTATTATAATATTTATGCGTGACAAAGTAAAAGCTAAATCTGGGTGACATATTGCTATCACCCACCCAGTTATGGGTATAATGGGTTGGACTTACAAATTTATATTTTTAATATTCCACTGATGATCGATGGCTTTAGTTCTGATTTGAAAGAGTTTGGTTTTTGTGTATGCACCTACTACTGGTGCATGTTTGAATTTGAGCTTACTGATGGAGAAGGGAAGGAGAAGGTCAAGGATGGGCTTATCTTGCTTGACCAAAGTAAAAGGAAATGCCCACCATATTGCAAGCAAAGAACTTATGCAGTACTTGCTTTGCGCTTTTCTTTTTAACTTTTTCGTCTAAACTATTATTATTTCGAGAGAGGAATCGAATTTGTTGTAAGAGACGGCACACAACCCTAACTCATTTTACTTGGTACAACAATGGTGCATAAGGTGAGCAGGCCAGGTCTTCCACACAATTCCAAACAAATATAAATAAAAAGTATCTGCCGTTTTCATCAAGTAATCCATTGTCGTCCAGCGGTTAGGATATCTGGCTTTCACCCAGGAGACCCGGGTTCGATTCCCGGCAATGGAACTTTTTTGTTTCTATTTAGTTTTAAACCCAAGTTTATTTCTGAAAGGCTAAAAACCACTCAAGGTGTTTGGTAAAATTCCCATGAGTAAAGTTAAGATAAAGTTGCAGGTAGATTGATTTGTTCACCCCATTCCCTTTTGACCAAAAACTCTAACTTCATCAATCAGCATACGACAAGGTCAGTACTGAATTATATTTTAAATTCCTGTCAATGCCTATCTGTGTACTATTTGATTGATTTTCAATATCGTTGTATATGGATTTCCAGTTTAGCCAAAAGACAGGTCAAGCTACATTAATTCTACAAATTTGGTATGTATGGCGTTGACGAAATACTACACAAATTGGTATTTGTACTGCAGTTGGCAGAAGCTGATCTTGACCTCTTAACACCTTACTTACTTAACCAAAATAATTTAGCACAACTCACCTCACCTGCCCCAAAAGATACATAATTGAATGAATAAAAAAGTATTCTGGTATGTCATATATATATAATAAGTCCCATTTTCTTTCTTAGTGGACTGCCTTAATTTTACACATTTAAGGGTTTTCTAATCTATTTTTTTGACTACTAGAAAAAGGACTTCTGCAAATTTAATCTAATAACTTGTTTGGTGATGTAGTTTGTATTTATTAAAAGATAGTTTGTATTTGTACTTAATCTAATAACTTATTGTAGCTGATGTGGCATACCCCACAAGCATTGGATATGTTGAATGATCCAGATTTTATGAAATGCAGGTAAATGTACCATCTCTAAATGCAGAGGCTCAGAACCCTCTATTTATAGTTTTAAAAAGTCAAAGTGGTAGGCAAGTCATTGGCCATCCCTAACTGATACAAAGACACAGATATGCCTTGGTAGAACTGTTGTGTGTATAAGATAATTAATAAGAATATTATCCTCTGTATAAATTGTTATTAACAATGCAATATATTATATAGTAGGTGACTAAATGATATGACGAGGTCTCTAAGCAGCCTTCATATGCATAATTGTCTCATCATTGCAAGACATTAAACAACTGCCATTCTGTTGTCTTCTCAAGATGGCTCATGAGAAGATCACATGGAAATGCATCATCCCAGGCTGTTACAAAAGCGCTGCACGTTTAGAAAACCGGTTGCAGACAGATTGCAAAAGAGCACAAATTCTAAAACAAAACCCTTTGCTGCAGAAGAGGCTTTCCCTCTCGGATATAAACGATGATCCCAGCTCAACGCTCTTTGCAGATGATCTTTCCAACTCTGTCATCGGCCTTAATCTTCATGTTTTTTCGTTAGCGGAGCTTCGAGTTGTCACAAGTAATTTCTCATGGAGTAATCTGCTTGGTGAGGGCGGGTTTGGACCGGTGTTCAAGGGGTTTATTGATGACAAGCTTAGGCCTGGATTGAAGCCTCAGCCTGTAGCTGTCAAGCTGTTAGACTTGGATGGCTTGCAGGGCCATAGGGAGTGGCTGGTTTGATTACTATATGTTGCACATTTGACTTTCAAGTGACCATAGTGGCCTTTTTCATTTGAATAGCATTGCATTGTTTCTGTTGTTGCAGGCAGAGCTTATATTTCTTGGACAGCTGAGGCATCCTAATCTTGTCAAGCTGATTGGATATTGTTGTGAAGATGAGCACAGGCTTCTTGTATATGAATTCATGGCAAGAGGAAGCTTAGAAAACCAACTTTTCAGAAGTGAGTTACTTTCCATTTCTCTTGAAATTTTTTGCTATAATCAATCAGCTGCCAAGCTTATTGAATGGGTTGGATATTGCTGTGTCTATTGACTGATGTCATGTGTGCTATTTCTCGCTAAATGTACTGCAGGCTATTCTTCTGCTCTGCCGTGGTCGAAAAGAATGAAAATCGCTGTTGGGGCGGCAAAGGGCCTAGCCTTCCTCCATGAAGCCGATCATAAGCCTGTCATATTCAGAGATTTTAAGACTTCAAATATTCTGCTGGACTCTGTAAGTTATTTCTTTCTTTCTGAGCTCTCTTATATTGTTGTTGATGGCTATGTGATCTTTGTCACATAAAAAAGAAGAAGTATAGAAGGTAGTAAGATTGATTTTGAATTAACTTCTTTCCCTTTCAGGATTATACAGCTAAACTTTCAGATTTTGGGTTAGCAAAGGATGGTCCAGAAGGAGAAGACACACACATAACCACACGTATAATAGGAACACAGGGGTATGCAGCCCCAGAATACATCATGACAGGTAAACCCAATAGCTATTTAGGAAAAGACAAGACTCTAATAAATCTCTCATAAGTCATAAACTAATCAAGTTTAGCACCTAATTAAATTCAGGTCGATTGACAACCAAGAGTGATGTGTATAGTTTTGGAGTTGTTCTGTTAGAGCTGCTGACAGGTAAACGGTGCATAGATAAAACCCGCCCAAATCGAGAACAGAACCTTGTAGAATGGGCAAAGCCTCGCTTGAAGGACCCCAGAAAGCTCGACCGGATTATAGACCCAACAATGGAGGGACAATACTCCACAAGAGGGGCTCGAAAGGCGGCTGCATTGGCTTACGCATGCCTGAGCCACCAGCCAAAGAATAGGCCAATGATGAGTGATGTGGTCATGATCTTGGAGCCTCTTCAGAACTTCAATGAGGGGTTAATTGTTAGGCCATTTGTTTATGTAGCACCAAATGAGGAGGATAGTAATAGTAGCATACAAGGCATTATAACAAGTGAAGCACAAAAGGATGGCAAAGAAAGTTGGAAGTAGTGTACAGTCTCCAAATAATTTGTATTGATTGAGAAGAAAGGAATGACTCTGCTAACGTCAGTCAATCATTCGCACGAAATTTCTGATCGTTGATACATGTCGTCTCCGCATCTCATCAGCGGGCAACTGAACATACCATATCTCAATAAAGGATTTCAAGATTTCATGACAGTGTATTTTGCAAACTAGTAATAAAATATGGTGAAAAGCCAGCATGGATATGGTAATGATATCATGTTTATTAATGATACACCTGATTTGATTAAAAAATGCTACACTTGACTGTGTGAATTGACAAAAACCTAATCATATATCTTAATCTAAGGGAAGAATTCCAAGTTCCAATAGCAATATACAAATCAAGAACGCAGCCCCCTCTGATAACGTCTTCACTGTAATATCAGGAATTTCAACACCTGCCCACCAATTCATTGCTTGAAAGCCTTCACCAACCAACCAAGTAGGCCTAGCTTGACTTCATTTTTCGGTGTTCACTATAATATGAAAAATTCCCATCCCATGTCCTGTTCTGAATGTTCTTTTGTTCATCGTCTCTCGTGCTTACTAACCTTCTAGACCAGCGTGTGATGTTTTCTTCATGACATATATTAAGTTGAAGAAGACAAAATGGAACAACTGGTTTTTTTTTTGTTTTTTTTGTTTTAATCAAAGAAATGGAACAACTGGTTAGAAACTTACGGGTTTCTTCCGGGCTTCTAACCTTCTACATCTGCAAAAGTTATCCACCTTGCTTACCTTTTTATTCATTTTAATATGAGATAAAAGTCATCCATGATATTTCATGTTAATATTGGTAAAATGGAGGTTCATTGCCTAAGATATAAGGATTTTTAAGTTATTGTCACACCTCTCCATTTTGTTATCGGTATAATGTTAGCCCAATAGTAGATAAACCTCCTTTTGTGGTTCACTAAGTTGCCTATGTATATTATGGGGGGGAGAAAATAAATAAATGTCCACCAAAGAACTGAGGTAGAAACACTTCAATCAGCATGAGGTAGGTAGTCTTCTTTTAAATGATGGTTTTGTATCTTTTGCTGCGGTTTGCAGCGATTTCATGACCTTTAGCGACAAAATTAGGGTTTCAAATACGGAAAGATGCTTTAGCAGCGGATTATTTCATCGCTAACCGCAGCTAAACCAATAATTACTAGCGAAATGTAGTTTACTGTCTTTCCCTCTCACACATCGTAATTTTGGGACCCTACTCCAGTTTGAAAATGGACATCTTTTATCAAATGGTCCTTGTTTATGAAAATCTCATGCTAAATTATTTTAAAATTTAGCTTGGCATCATGTAGTCAAATTAATCAATTTCTTTTTTTCTTCTTTTGTTGTCCTGCATCACTCACTCCCACGAGTAGAAAAAAAGAAGAAGCCAACATTCAAAACCAAAAAGAACAGCACGAAACCCCCATCATCACCTGCACAAGCTCTTTGCCCCATAACACAGCAGTGTAGGTAGGAGCATTGGGCCTCGTCTTCTTGTCAAATGCAAGTACTTTAGTTTTGTTGATTTCACTATTCAACTGGATCCGAGATGAGGTCTTCTAATTCATCAATAATGGCATCATAACAAAAACAATATTGCTCCGGTTTCTGGACCATTCCATCTCGCTGAGACCTAAATCTGGTTATTGTATTAACTAAATCTAAAGCAGACTTGTCCCCAGAAATAATTCTCTGCAATGTGTCATGAATTGTGCAGTATGTTCCAGTTCTCCCAACACCCGCACTGCAGTGTACCACAATTGGACCAGAGTCGGGTATGGCAGGTGCTACTTGATACATTGCTCTTTTCAAAATTTCACGAACAGCAATTGTGTTTTCGGGAACTCCATGGTCAGGCCATTGAGGATACTGAATATGCAAAACAGACATGGGTGCTTCCTCTGAGTCTGACTCTACCTTATACTTCTTCACCTCCAAAAGGCGCAACACTACTGAATTTCCATCTCCAAATTCACTACTTCTTATCAACTTAGTGGCTATAGATATATTCCCAAATTCTCTATGGCCATCATCACCTTCTGCCTGAAAATAATCTCCACATTTATTATCATCCAAGTCAGTAAGCATGACAACTACAGAGCAACGGTACTGGATTACCATTTCCCAAAAATCCTCAAAGGTCTCTGAAAGTGGACCTTGTGTTGCAATAAAAGAAGAGGAACATGATGTGATGAAGCTAGCATTGATGTAGTCTCCTGCTGCAGAATAGTTGAGAACAACCCTATTTTCGTCAAACGCTACGTAGTCATCATAACGGTTTTTGCTAAAATTGACTTTGTTGAGAGCCACAGTGCAACGCTTCTCCGCCTCAGATTGTGTTATATAAATGGCATCTAACTGATCCCACTCTTGTTTGATCTGTTCAGGCATCTGGAGCTTGTCCTTGAAGAATTTGAGAGCCAATGAGCAGTACTTATACTGATGGGGAGCGAGGGTGAGTCTCCTTGGCGGCGGAGCATAGGCCAACAACTCCAAAGAAGGGAGGGCGTTCGTTGCAGCGGTAGCCATTGTAAGGCGATCTCCTGTGGTGGGGAGAGCCCCTTGAAGAAATGTTCTCCGGTTTCTGGGATTTTCCCCGTGCGGTCACATCATCAACCTTGGTCTTCGACATCTCCCTCATCCTCTTGGTCTTCGGCATCTCCAGATTTGCGTTATATAAGAAACTGATGACAAACAACCAAATCAAAACTTCATTGACCTTGAGCTGTATTAGAAACTCCAAAAAAACAAACATTAGAAAAGATAGGACGCTGAGCAATTTCAAACATTAAATATTTACAATTGTTCTCAACAAATTTTCATATTTCTCAAAGACTGGATGGTGACCTCGTTACCAATACATTGAGTATTTCTTTCTCTAGATACAATCATGCTATTAGTGAGCCATTGAACTCTCACTCTACTAGGCATTACATCCTTACAAAATCATCAAAACAGATTGCATAAATCTTAATTTAATCGAAATCTTAGTTAAATACCCACAACTTCGTTTATAGATTGACATCTTAAGTTACACAGCCAGCAATACCAATATCAAAGTCACTTCTTCAAAACACATTCAGTTATAATCATACATTCACAGCCAATGGGGGCAATTGCCCCTAAAATGAATCCGCCATTAATGTGACTGTTATTGGGTAATCTTCTCTGGTTAATTTCATGATTCTAATAAACTTTTGAATCTATTTCACAAAAAGCATACCCAAATTACAGATGACAACAGAAAGGAAACGAACCCACAACGCAATTGCATACTAGGGAAAGACAAAAAAAAAGATGCAAACTTTGAATTTTTACAAAGTTCAATATGTGGAAAAAAGAAAAAGAGAAGAGCTGCTTTCAACCAATTAGATATCTATTGTAAAAGCCAGTGCTTTCCTCTTCTTTACTAACTCGACAGAGCTGTCATGGCGGCTACGGTAGTGCGAGCGACGACGTCGTCTGGGAATTTGGTTTAGGGATTGTTCTTTTGTGTCGAATAGATTTGGGGATTTTGTCAGAGTGACCCGCACAGACGATAGCCCTGTGTGATTAAAATTCAAATTTGGGCGACAATCGCATGCATATAATCGTCATTTTTCTTTTGTTCAAGTTTTGTTGTGGTCCAAATATGCGGGTGTATGGGGTAATGAACCCATCTTGGGGTTTTTTTTTTTTTTTTTTTTGGCGAACATAGTAAATTCGTTGATATGAAGGCAGATACAAGATCACATAGAAAGAATAAAAACACAATAAAGTAAAAAAGAAAGTAGAAATAACACAATAAAAACAACCAATGCAAGAACAATGAGCAAACTCTATATTTAATTAAACCCTAACTCGCTGAAAGTTGAAGATGATAGGATCCATAAGAACTCAGGAACCAATGTTGAACAGAGATCATGTGGAAAACCAACTCTGAAGCATCCTTGAGACTGGAAACACCAAAAAGTGAAAGAGCAATTACCACTCTAATTCCACCTTGACTTTTAAAGGAAGTCATAGTATCTCCAGCAACCCCTCACGATCCCACAACACCAAAGAAGTAGATCCCACCAGATCCATCAACTCCATCTCCATGGAAAAGGTCTTAGAACCACCAAACCCTTAAAAATCAATAGCACAAACAACAAGAGGGCAAAGGTGGAGATCTACCAAGATCAAGCAAGATCAGCCCAAAAGGTTGAGAAACAGCCCCTAAAAGGCAATGGGGGAAGACAAAAGCTTGCCAAAAGGCAAGAGAGCAAAATCCTAGCAAAAAACTGGGGGAAAAAACTCTCCACAACATAAAGGGAGGGGAGAGAAGCTCGGTTTATTAGCCGAAAGGAAATCAATCCAGGGGAAACCCCGTGGATTCAAAAGAGTTTGCAATAGCTTTATGAAGGTTTTTGGGTTGAAGGAGAAGAAGAAGAAGTTTCAGAAAGAGAAGTCATGAACCCATCTCTTTTTGGGCTTTTAAACTTTTGACTATTGGTTTATTTCCAAATGGGTAAATGGCCGAAAACCCCCCTGGACTATTTCGACTGTCGAAATGTCCACCATGGAATATTTTTTCAGCCAATTTAGCCCTCGGATTATTTTAAATGGTCAATTTAGCCCATACTGTCAAGTTTTTAGACCTCCATCCAATTTTCTGTTAACTATAAGGGTAAATTTGTCATTTTACAAGGACAATACTTCCACACAAAAAAAGTGAAATCATGATTTCTTCTTTCTTTTTTTTTTTTCCCGTTCTTCTTCCTCTTTTTTTTTTTCTTTCTTCTCTCCCTATCTACTCCATATCTGCGTCTCTCTCTCATTTTTCTTTCTCATTCTTTTCTCTCTCTCATTTTCTTTCAAGAATCCGATTCAAAGTAGGCGTTGTCTTCTTCCCCAAGTGCACAACGCCTTCTCTACAACACAGATGCATAGATATGAAATCCATTCTAACACCGCCTCCCTCCCCTTGCTCGTCCGCAGGTAACAAAAATTAGCAAAAGAAATTGATAGCAAAACCAAATCAATGGACACTTAGCCAACACCCAACACCCACGGTCTCAAATAAAACAAGACCCATAGTGGTTGAGACAAATCAAACACCAAATAAAGTTCATTGCAACAAAAGAAATATACAGAACACTCTGTCATCTCTAAATTTGCAAGTGATTTCACCAATTCTACGAACAATATGAAGACAGCAAAAAGTTATTATAGAAGGACATCTGAAATAGTCAAGTGTGTAAAGCAAGGACATCCAAAAAGTTATTATAAAACACTTACAGGTGAGTAAGGTTCCTTCTAGGAACTCCTACCTTTGTTTGGATGGACCATAGGCCTGATGCTAGGAAGCAAGAAATGAGTGTGAAAAGTGCAGATTCAAATAAACCAAAGGATTCTTTGCCAATCACCCATAAAAATCATCCAGAATATCCAAACACTGTGAAATGCAATCCCTAAATCCCATTGATCCAATCAAGAACAAGTAGGTGTCGATGAAGATGAAAACATATCTTGATTCTAATTATATGTTTATTTACACTGACCAACCATTAGCATTCACTCGAAAGCCCTTGTGGATGTGGGATTGCAGATATAGTCTTGGGAGGAAGGGGCTGGGGAAGACGATGATTGCCTTCCCCTTTTTTTTTTTTTTTTTCTTCACTTTTGTAGTTTTAACAATTTAATTATTTTAAACTTAAAAAAAAAATTAATTGAACAGTGAGTCACATGCCTATGTGACATTTAGACAGAAAATTGGATGACATTGCATGAAAACTAACGGTAGGGGCTAAATTGACCATTTAAAATAATCTGAGGGCTAAATTGGCTGAAAAAATATTCCAGGGTGGACATTTCGACAGTCGAAATAATCCAGGGGGATTTTCGGCCATTTACCCTTTCCAAATAGACCAGAATGTTTTTTCTTTTGTTTTCCATTTTATTTTGTTGTTGTTATCTTTCAATGGTTTTCATTTCATACTCCCAAAAAAAAAATAGTTTTCATTAAGGGAGATTCACTATTAGAGCACTTCCAACAATTTGTCCTTTGCCATGGCAAGGGAGGGCTAGGGCAGCTACTATTCACGTGAATAGTTGCTGCCCTTGCAAAAGGTTGTAGTGTTTCCACCAATTGTCATGGCAACAACTATTCACATGAGATATGAGGAGATAAATTTGTACAGAGTTTTGGTGTGGGAAGTGAAAAATATGACTAAGTATTTATTTAAAAAAAATATGAATTTTTTCGTTTTTTTTTAAAAAAAAATTGTGTTGCTGACATCAACAAACCCAAGCTTGAACTCAGGCTGAACTCCCCCTCGTGCCAGCCCAGTCTTGTGGCCCCCACCTCCTGCTCGGGTTAGCCCATGCTGCTGGAAATGTGTTTTTGGCCCAAACCCCCCCCCCCCCACAAAATCGTGCTGCTGGACTTGCTTTTATACTCAATATAGGGGCCCAAATTATTAAAAAAAATCTTATATGAAATGGACTTTAAAAACACACCCAAAGCCCATTTACAACATAACAAAGAGGTTTTTAACTTCTTATAAATTACAAAATTGCCATTGATTTCTTAAAACAAGCCTAACCCCAAAATCTCATTTAAAAAAACCCCAAAACACTCAATAGGGCATCAAAATTAAATTCAATAGGGCAAGCTGTTATTTTTTGGGTGTTTTTTGGGTTTGTTTATAGAAATTAAATGGTGTAGAATTTATCTATACCATTAGTGCTAAGAATGGGTATGTGACTAAATACGTCAAAGATGCTGTTCTAAAGCCTTTGTAATCTCCCTACATGCAGGTACTAACGGTCTACATGACTCTAAGATATGACCCTAATACACAAACTCAAGATTCGCTATGAGCACGTTCCCAGACGGATATGTTTCTAAGTCACATGACCATTGTCCAAAAAAACTAATAGAAAGTAGAGAATATATATATACAGTTATTCTCTTATCTGGATGTCCGCACGTTATTATCGTGCAGATCCTATTGTAAACAGGCAGGAAAACAGAGAGGGGTAGTACAGAAGGCACGTTATTCTCCCTCCTATTTCTCTTCATCAACACACTGCTAAACTCTTTCTTTTATCAGACCAAAAAAACTTCTTGATCTTTCTCTCTTTCTTTCCAAAAAAATTTGAAATCCCTTGTGTAGCATGAACTTTTTGTTGTTAGAGTTACTGCTGATAATTTATTAATTAAGTTATGTTAATCCGTTATTATTTCTCATAACACATTTCCATCACAACAACCACCATTACCTAATAGAGAGAGAAAACATAGGGAATGAATGAATGTCTATTCTGAATGAAGCAAAAGAACCAAAGCATCAAGATAGATTTTTCTTTTTTCTTTTTTTGAATTAAAACTCTAATCTCAATTGATCAGAGAAAGATTGTCCAGAACAATTTGATGTTTAACAGAACAACTAAGAATAAGGACTTGTCTACCATATTTGCTTTAAAGCTCCAAAGAAAGCAACACAAACTACAAACCTAACCAGTGAACTTAGATAAGAGAGGTCCTGTTCCCCATCTTTTCTCCACCACCTCTTGATTGGGTGCTGGGCAATAAGGCTATCATTTCCTTTCTTGTATGGTGACCTTGTGTAAGGTGTGCTTGAGAGCGTTCACCATGGCGACGGCTGCCTTGTCCAGAGATCATTAGCAGAGAACAGTGAGGGAAGAGAGAGTGAGGAGAGAAAAAATAATAATAATAATTTGTGACAGAAATTTACCCTTTCGAGAAAATAGAGAGAGGAGAGAGAAAAACATTTTAATTTATTTTTTATGTAAAAAAGTTATGTCAGATTTAATCTCATCCATTAAAAGTGGAGTAATCTAATGGCCTGAAAATTGTGTCAAAACTTGTGTCAAAAATATGGTGCCATGGATCCGCTTCCCTATATATATATAAGGCTCAGGCCTATACAAAGTACAATGATGAATTAAAAAAGAAAAAGGAAGGAAAAAAGGGCGTACTAACCCATCTTCACGATAAATTAAAAAGGCTCGAGCCTAAACAAACTAGAACTAGTGATATAAACACCAAAATACACATGTATGGAAGTCCAATCTTTCTTATTTAGCCCAAAAAGGAAATAGTAAATAAATGACTTCTTGATACATGAAGATTGTATATATCCTCAGCAACAAAGTAAATATTGTAATAACTTATTGATACGTAAATTGGGTGACATGATTGTAAATGTGAGTTAGGCCAATTTACTAAGGTAGTATGCTTGTTCCTTTATAGCCGAATTTGAACCCTCTCTCCATATATTAAAATAATTTAGTATATTGTCGTTGTGAATTATATGACATGATTTTAGTAGTTTTCAGTCCTAAATAAATGATCATGTGCATGGTAGCAAAATAAATAAATAAATTGAAAATTAAAAACGATGTATTTGCCCAAATGAATCATGTTTTGGAAAGAGCTAGAGAATTGTTGTTAATCCTGCAACTCCTTCGCCTCTAAGATTCGAACCCACGCGGAAACACTTGAAAGTTAAAGCAGCAGAGAATTGCATTAATCACTCGACCAAAGTGACCACTGCCGTCACAACATAAATAAGAACGTTTTGAAATTCTGTATCCACAGACTCGGGCCGAGTATCTGACTGTATTGGCGCGATCGAATCATAACAACTACAAGCAGAGAAAGAGATTCACAGAGAAGAAAATGGCGGCGACGGGGCAAGTCGCCGGAGGACTGACGGCGTACGATCGCCAAGTGTTGACCGCAGTCAACGCCGGAGCGGCGAGCCTCTCATTCGTCGGGTCGGGCTTCATAGTCCTCTGCTACGTTCTCTTCAAAGAGCTCCGCAAGTTCTCCTTCAAGCTCGTCTTCTACCTCGCCCTCTCTGTATGTCTTCTCTCTCATTCTGTGAATTTTGCTTAAAATGATAAAATTGCGTCTGTTATTAGATCTAATTGCTCGATTGCCGGTGACGTGGTGTTTTCTATTTCTGGACACTTGAGCTTCGCTAAATACTCGGAAATTGAACTTAATCTGTAGCAAATTGCATTTGATTACTTTAAAATTGTTAGAAAAATGTGCAATTTCTTAGCTTTATGTAGTGGCTTTTACTTTGGTGACTTGAGCTTGAAAGATTCAACATAACTCTTCTAAACATTTAGGATTTAGGGCTTTGTTGTTCTTTAAGACTCGCTTCGTTCTAGTGTTTAGCTTAAAGTTTGATTAAATTGGGAACAGAAGAAAGCCATTTTATTGTTATTGTTACCGTCCACATGGTTAAGAATATTTATTGCTTATTTTGTTATGCAGGATATGCTTTGTAGCTTCTTCAGCATGGTTGGGTAAGCTCGCTTCCCAGACACAAGTGCAGTCAGATACTATAACAAATTTATCTGATTCTGGCTTTTAAGTGATATAAGGGAAGTTAGTTGCTCTTTTGTGCAGGGATCCATCCAGAGGATTTTTCTGTTACTCGCATGGCTATAGCACTCATTTCTTCTGTGTAGCATCTTTCCTATGGACTACCACGATTGCGTTTACCCTCCACCGCACCGTTGTTAGACACAAAACGGATGTTGAAGATATGGAGGCAATGTTTCATTTGTATGTCTGGGGTATGACCTTTTTATGTTTTGCCAAATATCTTTCATTTTGCTTCCAGTGTTATAGAAAACTTAGCTTCTTCTTATGTTACTGCTGTGAGAGAGAGAGAGAGTAATGCCATTAGTTGTTATATTTAAACTGTGAAGCTCATTACGGTTCATGTGCTTCTATTTTCTTTTTGTTTTCACAGGGACTTCACTAGTTATGACTGTGGTGCGCTCTATTGGTAATAACCATAGCCACCTTGGAACATGGTGTTGGTCACAATCAGGGCGTACTGGAAAGGTAAGTGCACAGTACCTATTGGCTGCAAGAATGTTGTCTGAAGACTGTATGTTTTTGCTTTCCATTCCAGACTCTGGGAATTTCTAGAGTTCTTCTGCAATTAGTTGGCTTTACAAATTACAACTCCTTGAACCTCATTGGTTGGGAGGAATTCTTGATGATGTCTGGGAGAATATTTTTAATGTCGAAGCTGCTGTCATTGATACCCCAAATGCAAATCTTTTTGGCCAGATACCACAAGTGTAGATTAAACATGTAAAAATCAATGATAATGGAGTAAAATCTATGCCCTACTCATGCTAATCATCACATGCACAATGATATCTACAATTGGACTATGTTAATCCTGAATATGTGTCAGAGTTCTCTACTTCCTAATAGTTGAATTTCATTAATTCTTAACATGTACTACTAGTAGATACAAAAATAAGCTTTGGCTTTACAAACCTGTCATGTGAAACCAACAGTTCATTTATAGAACTTGCAATTTTAGGCATCCTTAAGTCATTGTTGCACAGTTGGTCTAATTGGAGTTCTATAGCTGCCTGATGTAACTGAGTTTTCATCACTGCACTCTAATTTTTCCACCCATTCTTACAGGCAATTCACTTTATAACATTTTATATGCCACTCTGGGGTGCAATTCTTTACAACGGTTTTACGTACTTTCAAGTGATAAGCATGCTGAAGAATGCAAGACGAGTATGTATTCCCATTATCATTTATTTTTTCAGCCAAATAATTTGAACTCACTTTAGTTTACACTTATTGAGATCATAGTTCGGCTTTGAAAATTATAGATGGCAGTCGGCATGTCAGACCGGACTTATCAATCTGATGCCAGAGCAGAAATGAAGGTATACTGTCTTGCAACTGGTTTCCTAGGGTCAGACTCAGACCCAGTTCCCAAATATATAGGCATAGAAATGAGGGAATGAATATGCGAAATGGATATTTATTGATGTTTCTTTAGTTTTTGTTATTAGCGGTCCCATGATTCATGTATGTATTATTTGTATGCTATATCATTTAAATGTACCTGCAATGGTTTCTCCAAAAAAAAAATTATTGTATCTGCAATACTTCCTCTGAATTATTTCTTATTGTTTCCATTCAACAGGCTTTAAACCGGTGGGGATACTATCCCCTCATCCTGATAGGAGCATGGGCTTTTGGCACAATCAACCGCATTCATGACTTTATTGAACCAGGTCATAAAATATTTTGGCTCTCACTTCTTGATGTTGGGACATCTGCACTTATGGTAATTTTTTGGTTTGTATAATGGGCAATTTATTATTCCAAGAGCATTGTTTGTAACTTAATGCTGTCTAATTTACTAATTTATGGCTTATCCTGATGAATATAGGGCCTGTTCAACTCAATAGCCTATGGCTTGAACTCCTCAGTGCGACGGGCAATATATGAAAGGTTGGATCTGTAAGTTTCAATTGCTTCTTCTTTTTTTCCTTTCCATTGTCTATGTCTCAAGGGCAGTCTCAAGGGCAGTAGGCAATATTTGATTTTATTGTCATCAGTCTTGTTCAAAATGATGCATTATTCCTGAATGAATGGTTGTGTTTGGAAATTATTAGGTTTTGGCCAGACAGACTTCAAAGATGGTTCCCAAACAGTTCAAGGTTTAGAAACCAACAGCAAGAGAGTGAACTAGTGGCACTGAAAATTGAAGATCAGCACTAGCAAGTGGGACATATTTTATCTGCACCTACCAAAATTTTCAACATTTTCTCATTAAAATTTGACCTGGACGGAATTAAGAAATGAAAGAGGAACACATCGACGTACATCGGTGCAAAGTCAACTGCACTCATTTCTCTCTGGTGATTCGAACACGACTAACATCTTCAAACTCTACTTGTTCCATAATGAGATTGATTGAAATTGTTTTGTGATAGATGTGTCCATAGAGGGTTGTTTCAAGTAGAAGAATCTTGTGTAGAAGCTGTGATTGTGCAAATATTGACCCATTAAGCTGTATTACCTATAGAGAAAGGGCTGGAATGGTCTTTGTCTAGGCATTTTATTTCGTTCCAATTTTTCATAGTTATGTACTTGATTTAGGTACTTGAATTTTTTTCCTAATTTAAGAATAGGAAATGCCTTACAAGGCCAGGCCCAAACTTATTGCGCCATAGTTTCTGTCCGGGCTTCTTCCCTAGTGTTATCCAAAACGACAATGCAACCTTCGTCGTATCTAAGCAATCCTCATTTCATTTCCGCCCTAAACACCAAGCAGAAGTCCGACACGCCAGCGCCGAAACGACGGCCACAAGCTCGCCACCTTCACAATTTACTGTCCTGACTTTGATTGGTATTTACCTTTTTTACCACAATAATTTTGACCAAAGTGTTCCTTCTGCTTAGAAATTAAGCACAAATCACAACCATTCAGATTTTATATAGTAAGAAAATTACATTACAGATTCATAGAGAAAACGGCAAATCTGCAAAGCAAATTGCAAGCTTTTGATCATATCTAAAATCTAAGCACAAGCGCAAGGATTATCAACCACAGTTGCTGCCACATCATCGTCCCCGCTCCTAAACGCCAAGTAGCCAATCGCGAGCCCCACAACGATAGCCACAAACACGCCTCCGTTAAACGACATGACCGCCAGCATCAGCAGGTACCCGATCGCCGCGTTCACCCCGAAAAGCACGGCTCCACCAAGCCGAGCCGCCGAGAACCTCCCTCCGGCGCCGCCGAGCTTCGCACCGAGCAGCGGAGTTTGGATCGGCGCCGGCGAAGAGGCTTTCGCGGCTGAAGACGACGCTGTCTTAAGCCGCACGCGAAGGTCCTCGAGGTACTGGTAGAAGGCCGAGACGATGAGGCAGGCGATTAGCGTGAGGGAGTAACTCGTCCATGAAGTGGTCCGCCAAGAGTCGATCAGGATTGTCACGTCCTTGCTCCAGTAGAAGGTCATGTGCATCATCTTCGCTTCGATTTTGGGGACGACGGAGTTTGGAGAAGAAGACTTGCGAAGACCGGTAAGAAAGAAAATTGATTATTTTTTCCTATTTTTTTCGATTTTTCTATCGCTTGTTTATGAATTTTTGATCCATTGGTGTGTGTAGTACAACTACTTTGTTTGGTACGATGGTGATGTGCGGGTTTAGGAAATGCCCTCGGAAGTTTCTGTTATTACGGTTTTGTCTCGTTGGAATCTCGTGGGGCTTTGTATCTGTGGTCTGTTTATTGGTCTTGGTTCATTTGGAATAACAGTGTTTGGAAGGGTTAGTTTGGAATTTAGAAGATATGGGCCAGCTAAGCGTCGTTTGAATCGAAACTTAACAGTTGGACGATGCACTGGAAAACCAATTATGAAAGCTGATTTTGACTGGTTGTTGGTAAATATTTGAACAAACTGTAATTTTAATTACTCTACTTTGGCAAATTACATAATTTTTTTATTTGTTTCATGTATTAATTTAATTTATTCATAGAAAATAAACATAAAATTTTATTTGTTTCCTGTATGATAATTTATTTTATTGATTGATGGGATAAAATAAAATAAGGGAGATTTACTATTATACCAATATAGGGCCCAAACTATATAAAAAAAACCTACATGAAATGGACTTTAGAAACACATCAAAGTCCATTTACAACATAACAAGGATGCTTCGAACTTTTTATAAATTACAAAAGTGCTATTGATTTATTAAAATAAGCCTAATCCTAAAACCTTATAAATAAAAAAACCAAAACACTCAATATAACATTAAAGTAATTTAATAATCAAAATTAAATTCAATAGGACCACCTGTCATATATTGGTTTTTTAAAAATAGGTTTGTTTATATATTTTTGTTCACCATTTTAACCCAAAGTGTAAACTCATCACCCTGCTTACTACTTGACACGTGTCCTTTGACATAATCATTGTTGTATTTATGAAACTATAATTGTGCCTATAGACACGTGTCAAGTGTTGAGAATAATGATTATGATACACATTGGGTTAAAGTAATGAGCAAAAATACTCCCGAAATTAAATGGTGTAGAATTTATCCATATCACTAATGCTAAGAATGAGTATATAACTAAATATATATATATATATATATATCTATATATATAAAGCAAAAGGCAGAGAATGGTGAAACATTCAAAATACCAGAAAATGCCCTTGGTTAATGCAAATATTAAGAATTGAAATTATTAATTAAATGAGGATAAAATGGTAAATTCACACTTTTTCATATTAACAAAATTTTAAAAAAAAAAATTCAGATAATGGATCCTCTTTTTATGGAACACAACTACCCATTATCTTTTTTAATTCTAAAATAAATTTAAATTTTTTTAAAAAAAGCCTCTCGCAGGCGCGGAAGCGCATGCAGAGAGGCTAGTATATATAAAGCAAAAGGCAGAGAATGGTGAAACATTCAAAATACCAAAAAATGCCCTTGGTTAATGCAAACATTAACAATTTAAATTATTAATTAAATGAGGATAATATGGTCAATTCACACTTTTTCATATTAAAAAATTAAAATTAAAATTAAAAGAAAAATCAGATAATGGATCCTATTTTTATGGAATACAACTACCCATCATTTTTTTTAATTCTAAAATAAATTTAAATTTTTTTAAAAAATGTCTCTTGCAAGCGCGAAAGCGCGTGCAGATAGGCTAGTATTTTATAAAATAAAGTCGAAAATGTAGTACAATTGAAATGAATCAAAGATAGTAAAGATGTACTGCAGACAGTACACATTGCAGCTCCATTACTTGGTTCCGTACCCTAATTCGCCTTGGGCGAAGCAATTTCATATCAAAGACTTGGCGCACGGTTTTTCTTTCGCAACATTGACATAGTCTTCCTCCAAGAGCTTCAGTTGGGCTTAGGACAACCAAACTCCCTATATCAAAATACTGAAGGAAAAACAAAAGCATTGATGATTCAAATGAAAATTTCATGAATAGTCTGTGGTGATTTCATAACCTTGAGAGTGAATAAGACTGCCTGAACCGAGAAACGACTGAGGAAGGCCACAACTGCTGGCTGCTGGAGATATATTAAGGCTGCAAATAGAACACCTGGTACAACAGTAAATAGAAAGAGCATAAATAATCAAAGAAATTGTATTAGTAACCAAAAATTAGAGCAGTTGAGAGAGAGAGAGAGAGAGAGAGAGAGAGAGAGAAGCGGATTCTTACCATTTATGATGCTCTGCACAAAGAAGATTAGAAAGTATGGGAATGGGACTGAAAAGTCAGAGAGGCACATGTTGATGCAGCTCAGCCCCATCTTCCCGAACCCGGTATCGAAGTCAAGAACCACACCAACATTAACTGGGGTGGTCTTGGTGTTCTGTGGCTTGGCCAAGAAAGTAGACCAAAACAGTAAGAACAAGAAGCAGGAGACAAAAAACAGGGTTGCAGCTAGCATTCTTGACCATGTTTGAAATTCTTCAAGGTTCTGCTTTGCAACTGATGGAATCGAGTAACGGGGAATCTTGTTTATATGCAAACACACAATTGAATAATGTCAAATTGTCAATGTTTGAGTTTGATTCATTAATTTGTTCCATCTAAATTGATTTTCTAAATCAATGGGACTGGGACACGTCTGAAGCCAGAAACATTCGAAGATATGCATAAAAGAAACATTCATATTGCTTAGCTTGCTCATCAAGTGTAGCAAGTGTGTGTGTGGTGGCCCACCAAGGCACACGCTCTTAGTCTTGTGTTTACCAAAACAAGAACATCTTCAAGTTTAATAGCCAAAACCCGATTAAGAGAAAAATATGCCAAGAAACACAACACAAGCATGTATTGTAAACAAAACTTCAAATCAAAATAACTATTATAAGAAGAAAGAACTTGTACATTTAGATTGATGTCAATGAACAAAAAGTGGTCTTCAACCAACCATCCCCTCAATCACAATGTCAAATAAGAGAATTAGCCCCCACTGCATTGATCAAAAACTAGCTAATCAAAACTAATTAAAAAAGTTTAAAAAAACTAATTGAATTAGTTAAACCCAATTTCCGCTAAACTTACCACCACTATCTTCTAGCTACTACTACCAATCATTATTAATTTTTTTTGAATCAACTACTTCCTTTCACCACCGGCGCAAAGCAGCTCTTCGACCTCGAAAGAGAGGGTTGGCAACCCAACCCCTCTTTTTTCGGGGAGTTCAAAGTCCGTCGCAAAAGCTGCTTCATCGCCGATATCAATTCCTCAGCAGACTTCGTCGGAGGGCTCGACAAACGAAACTTCTCACGGAAACTGGCGTGTTGTTTCATCGCCTCCCCCTCGCTGAGGGCCTTCTCCGACCTCGAGTTCTCTTCCTTGATCGCCTCCGCACAAAGTCCGCAAATCCAACAGCCCTGATGCTGCTCCTTCACTGTAGCTATGTACTCTGACGTGCATTCCTCTGTCAACCCGCAGCAGTAGCACTTCACCAACTCCTCTTCCACCGCCGATTGAGCTGCGCTTGGACTTCCTGGCTGTGACGCCTCCATAGCCGAAAATTCGAGAGAGAGGAAAAAAAGCTTTGGGGGGAAACGAAGAGTCTCTATATTGACGGCACGATTATCTCAGAACTTGATTTCTTTTTTTTTTTCTTTTTTTGGTAATGAAATAAGTTTTTTGGCTGCTCTTATATAGAGCTCTTTTGAAGTCCAAACATGGAATTTTCGTGTTCTTTTGGAATTTAGATTTCCCAAATCCTTAATCATTGCCCTATTTGGTGCCGCTGTGATTTTGTTTCCCTTTTTTCTTTTAGCTAAGTTTTTTTTCTTCTTTTACCTAAGTTTCAAACAAGTTTCTCTGCACTTTCTTTTTTGGAAACTACAGTTTGATTGAACTTTGAAAAATACAAAATACAAAATCTGTTAGGATACGTACGCATCTTGATGGTAAGATTCTAAATGGTAAAGATTCAATTTGCACTGTTGCCACTTTCTCTCATCTTGTTGGTGCACTCATCTTTGTCAATTTAAATCGCTATTTTCAAGTTTCAATATGTTTAATAATTTCTTGGAAATTACGCTGCCTTGAGTTACAAATTTTAGCTTTTTCCTTTAAAGAATCTCGAATCTATTAATTAATTGGGAGTCAGATCTCTTCT
The DNA here is from genome assembly GCF_965620075.1 of Prunus avium. Taxonomy (NCBI): domain Eukaryota; kingdom Viridiplantae; phylum Streptophyta; class Magnoliopsida; order Rosales; family Rosaceae; genus Prunus; species Prunus avium. Next base: position 49,169,175 of record NC_142284.1, on the reverse strand, counting down.
GGAATCTCAATCTAAATGAAGTCATCCTTTTCTACTCTTCTTAGACTTTGCTTGTTCTTCTTCCTTTTTTTTTAACTTTATATACCCTTAATTTTCGTTATACTCATATTCATAAAGAAAAATTTATTTTAAAAAAAAACACAACGGGGTTTCATTATTTTTCTACTTTTTTTTAATTAAAAAAATAGTCATATAGAGGGCGTTGACATGATCAAATTTAGTTGTATTTTTTTTTTCTTTTTTTTCCGAATACCATGGTGTTGTCTTGCTCATCACCATATACAAATAGGAAAATGCTAGATGCACCAACTTTGGGCACCACATTGGGCACCAACTCTCTAATAGAGCATGAGACCCGTTGTATTGGCGGGCTCCACCTCTATTAAAGAGTTGGTACCCAAGGTGGTGCCCAAAGTTGGTGCCTCTAGCACCACCTAGGTAACTAGTAATACAAGGCACCACAAGTTACGAAACAAATTTTTGTGGCTTTGGACTTAAAATTTATTTTTGAGTTTACAAAATTGAATCCAAGTAAGATTCCAAACAAACCCTTAATAATCGCACTGGAACTTAAATCAGTTGATTATTTATGTTGTAAAATTCATGTTGAGAGAAGACCAAAAACACCTCCTGTGCTTTCTAGTCCTTAGCAACAATAACAATACAGAATTTAGAAGAATACATGAGTGTGAAAAATAAGTATACATTGAGTATGGAACAACTAAGTAATGTAAATATTAGCAGTTGCATGAAGAAGCCATCTATCTAGCTACCGAGCAATTTGCATTTCAACTTTCAAGATATGCTTATTACAAAAGTAATAAATCCAGCCACCCCCTAAAAAGCTCCTTATTCTAACACAATTCCTCTATAAGCTACATTTTCACAAGAGCTAGAATCCAAGGTGGGAATACAGTACAAGTTCATACTTTGAACCCTAGGATGGAAAATTAAGATTAAATTACCTTTAGGCTTTCCATGCCTTTTAACGCAATTGGATGAGCTTCCAGCTGAGGCTCGCATGCCACAAACCCTAGAGCTGAGGGACCTCGTCCCAAACACCCTTTTCCTTCTACCGCTCTATTCGACAACACGAGACGGTTTGGCCATAATTGCAGGTCGACATTTTCCCATTCTTCAAGTTCTGGGCAGGAATTGATCAGAAACAAAGAAAGGAAGGGAGAGCAAAATAAGGAAAAAGAGAAATTGGGCTTTCGGTAACGTAACGACCCGATTGCATCATTGTTTTTTTTCTTTTCTTTCTAGGTTTTCGTAATGGCCTATTTGTTTGGCTCCTACTGGAAGAAGAGGGATACTTTATGTGTCCGAATCTGGTTAAGCGATTCTCTTACTTGATTCTTCCATTTGCCCCAATTGTTCTACACTGGTGATCGAGCTAGGTTTGTAGATCTTATTTATAATATTTGCGGGTTTGGGTGGGCTTAGCGAGCTAGGTTGGATCATAATGGGCCTAAATAGAGCAGATCTTGGGCTAGGCATGGATTTTAAACCCTTAACTTAGGCCCTACCCATCAGAAAAACAGGTTGGCCGGCCAGTCCATAGCCATGGACTGGGCCGGGCTTTGATTCATTTTTGCATTATGATTACAAAAATTGCATACAATATAGCATTTGCTTGTACTAAAGGAAATTTCAGTTCCCATTCCCAACACTCACCACCAATAGCCATGTATAATAGCTTTCGAGGTCGAACCATTACAAAGAGTCTATTTATGTAGTCAAACGTGCAATGAAATACCCCATCTAAGGTTGATGGAGAAGGCTGAATCAGTTAAAATAACATGGTTAAGACATATAGCTCTAACAGAAAATATATAAAGAATTTTATAGACGAGCAAAATTAAAGAAAACTTATGTTCTAAAATTTTGACATTAAAAGATTCAAAGAAAATTTTCACTCCAATAAAATGGGGAAGGGTTTATACATGGGGCATTGTAGTCGAACAATCAAAGTATACAATTCACTCCCTTCCCGTTTTTCCTCTTCCACTAACTCCATGGATGGACCTTCATGGTGTTTGGTAGTTTCCTCTGTTTGCCATGCAATTTCCTCATTTTCATTTTGCTCTTCATCCACATGTGGCGCTTCCTCTAGCTCTAGCTCCTGATGACAGCCAGGATGCTTTGGTTCCACCCCTAGCATAGTTGGACGGCTCAGTGAATTTGAAGCTTGGTTGATGCACTATGAGCTTTTGCCACAACTAACAACATGAATTTCTTTTTTCATAGGTAAATAAAAGTTATAATCTTTTTGGGGTTATGGTATGATGGGGCCTTCTCCATTATGAAGTTCTAAGATGCGGAGCTGTTACGAACTTTTGTTTTTAACCGTTGGATGGCTTCTATGGGTTAGATTTAAAACAAAGTTTAATAACTCATTTTTCTCTCTCTTCCCTTTCCTTTTTCCTCTTTTTCTTCTTCTGTGAGTTCGCTCATCTCTCTCTCTTTTTTGTCTTCTTTTCCTTTGTCAGATAATTTCTTCATTTTCCCTCCTAGTTCTTTTTTCTCTCTGTCTTATTTTCTTTCTTTTCGCTCTTCTTCCTTTTCTCTCTTGTACCAGATGAACAAATTAGTCCACCATGATTCCAAAAATTAGCCAAAACTCTCACTGCCTCTCCAGATATTTTCTTCTTTTCCTCTGTCGAATATTTTCTTCCTTTTCTCTATTTTCTTCTTTTCTCTTCTTCTTACTGCTAGAATTTCCTGGGTCCACCAACGACATTTGATGACGGTTCTCCGCATTGAGAAACGAAGTGCAGCCCAGTTGTGTGGTTCGTGGTGGTGGTGGTGAAGGCGGGATTCTCCGGCAAAGGTGTGTGGTTTGTCGTGGGCGGTGAGGATCTTTACGCACAAATCGGGGTCTTGATGTCAGACTAATTTATGGTTTTGGCTAAGGAATTAGTCTTTTTCTTTTTGGTTTTGGCTATTTGTTTCTGCTTGTATCGATTGTTTTACATGAGTGTTCTTATTGAAATTAGCAATTACTCATGTTGGGAATTTTGGCTAATTTTTGGAATCGGGGTGGACTAATTTGTTCATCTGGCACAAGAGAGAAAAGGAAGAAGAGCGAAAAGAAAGAAAATAAGACAGAGAGAAAAAGGAACTAGGAGGGAAAAGGAAGAAAATATCTGACAAAGGAAAAGAAGACAAAAAAGAGAGAGAGATGAGCGAACTCGCGGAAGAAGAAAAAGAGGAAAACGGAAAGGGAAGAGAGAAAAAATGAGTTATTAAACTTTGTTTTAAATCTAAACCAAAGAAGCCATCCAACAGTTAAAAACAAAAGTTCGTAACTGCTCCGCATCTTAGAACTTCGTAATGGAGAAGGCCCCATGGTATGATTATATTATGAAAAAAATCAATGTTACTTACGTTTGGTTCATGGACGCATCTACAAGTTTTTTGGGTTATGGTATGGGTATATTGTGAAAAAAAACCAATGTTGCTTTGGCTTTTTTGGGACGCATCTTCTTTCTTCATTCTTTCCAATTTTTCCTTTTTTATACCCACCGAATTGAAATTTTCTATGAGAACCCAAATGATAAAAATAGTGTTTTTGAGTCTCTCACCACCGCCACAAACCAACCCTCTTCCAATGTCCCCGTTGCCTCTCAACATAGACAAAATTTTCGCACAACAACAACATAAGTATCGATCAACCAAGACACGTTTGCAAACTTGCAACAGCAACTGGACCGCCGGTGGCAAAGTCCATGATGTGCTGGTCCACTGCGGGTATCGCAAGAAAAAGACACGAAGCTCCGGTTGCTCCTTTCCCTCTTTGAGCTCTCCCACTCTCTCTGTGGGCCTCTTGTTCTATGTTTTGGGTTTGGTTTGTTATTTGAAGGACATTTTATTTTAGGCATTTTCACAAATAAGCCCATTTTAACCTAACATATTATACAAAATGGTTTTTAACTTTGCCTCGAGTTTCAATTAGGTCTCGCAACTTTTTTTATTTTTTAAGACAATTACATCCATTAACTTGACAAGTAATTTTAATTAGGTCATATCGTCCAAGTCTGTTAATTTGTCCATCAAAATGAGGGCTAAAATCGTACTTTCTAGTTCAAGAGTCTTTTAAGCTGACATAGTCAACTTCCCTCCATAAGTTGTTAGAAATCCCCAAATGAAGAAACCTAAGCAAGCTCAATACCCCAATTCGCACCTTAAGGTAAAATGTTGGAGATCTCGACAGATTCAAATCGCAACTGTCGTAACTGCAAGTGTGGGTCGGAAATCAAACGCCAGACTTCATGGACGAATCTAAATCCTAGAAGAAGGTTTGAGGTATGTTGGAATAATCATGTTAATTTTAATATTTCCAGTAAGTTGGCTTAAGTAAAAATATGATTTTGTTGGAGATGAAATTATTGTTTGGTGTTGTTTTAATTGCAGAACACCAAAAATGGGATGCATTTTTTTGTTTTCTTCAGTGGGTGGAAAATGAAACATGTCCACGAGGTCATGCATGAGTTACTTAGAAGACTAAGAGGAATGGAGGACGAGTTGAGAGCAACATAGGAGAATTACAGTATTAGCATCACTACCCCAACGAAACTCAAACTCTTCCATCACAGAAAAATGAAAAAACAGAAAAATGAAAAAAAATTAAATTTTAAAAAAGGAAAAAAATTGAAAAATTGAAAGAAAAAAAAAATAGAGCTATAAATAAGATGAATATGCATGCATGATAAACCATCACCCAACTATGAATGTTGCGATCATGGAGTTGATTGAAAAATGCAGAGTGATGCAACCATGGATCACATCATGCGTCGCCGTGAACGCCTTTGTCAGCTCCGTCGTGGTCGGTATCCTCAAACCTTATTTGAGGAGTTGGCCGGTAGAGTTCAACATATGGAATTTTTGCATTTTTCCTAAGCTGTTGTTGAGTTTTTTCAACTCTTACAATCAGCATATGTAATTGTTGTTACGTTTTCCTTAATTTCTTAAGTTGTTAGGTTTTTAAATTTTACAATCAACATATGTAATTGTTGTTACGTTTTCCTTAATTTCCTAAGCTGTTGTTTGGTTTTTAACTCTTATAATCATCTTATAATTGTTGTTGGATTATTAAGTCTTATAATCAGCCCGTAATTGAAAAAAGGAAAAATAAAAATAGAAAATAGAAAATATTGAAATATTGAAAAAAAGGAAATATTGAAATATTGAAATATTGAAAAAAGGGAAAAATGAAAAAATGAAAGAAAAAAATAGAGCTATAAATAAGATGAATATGCATGCATGGTTAACCATCACCCAACTATGAATGTTGTGATAATGGAGTTGATGGAAACAATGCAGAGTGATGCGGCCATAGATTACATCATGCCTTGCCTTGAATACTTTCATCGACTTCGTCGTGGTCAGTATCCTCAAACCTTATTGGAGGAGTTGGCCGGTAAAGTTCAGTATATGGAATTGTTGCGTTTTTCTTAAGTTTTTGTTAAGTTTTTTCAACTCTTACAATCAACATATATAATTATTGTTGCGTTTTCCCTAATTCCATAAGTTGTTGGGTATTTAACTGTTACAATCAGCATATGTAATTATTGTTATGTTTTACTTAATTTTATAAGGTATTGTTGGGTTTTTAACTTTTATAATCATCATGTAATTGAAAAAAGGAAAAAAAAAAGAAAAAAAGAGTTCTAAATAAGATGATTATGCACGTATGGTTAACCATTACCCAACTATGATTGTTGCGATTGTCGTTGCTGCCCAAGCTGCCGCTGATGCCCAAGTCGCCGCTGCAGCCCAAGCTGCCATTGCTGCCGTTCCGCTAGAGATGAGTTTCTTTAATGTCACCGAAAACCATTCTCTGGAAATAGTTACCAGTCAACTTCACGGGACTCGTCACTCTGCCGTCCTTATGGAGTTGAGGGAAACAATTCAGAGTAATATGCCCATGGATCACATCATGCCTCGTCTTGAACGCCTCCGTCGTGGTCGGTATTCTCAAACTTTATTGGAGGAGTTGGTGGGTAGAATTCAGCATATGGAATTGTTGCGTTTTCCCTAAACTGTTGTTGAGTTTTTTCAACTCTTATAATTAGCATATGTAATTGTTATTTCATTTTCCCTAATTCCTTAAGTTGTTGTTGGGTTTTTAACTCTTATAATCAATATATGTAATTGTTGTTACGTTTTCCATAATTTCCTAAGTTGTTGTTGGGTTTTTAACTCTTATAATCATCTCATAATTGTTGATGAGTTTTTAACTCTTATAATCAGCCCGTAATTGAAAAAAAGGAAAAATAAAAACAGAAAAAATGAAAAAAGATTGAAAATTTGAAAAAAAAAATGGGCAAAAGGAAAAAATGAAAGAAAAAAGAGAGAGCTATAAATAAGATGAATATGCATGTGTGGTTAACCATCACCCAACTATGAATGTTGCGATCATGGAGTTGAGGGAAACAATGCAGAGTGATGCGGCCATAGATCACATCATGCCTCGCCTTGAACGTCTTTATCGACTCCGTCGTGGTCGGTATCCTCAAACCTTATTGGAGGAGTTGGCCGGTAAAGTTCAGTATATGGAATTGTTGCGTTTTTCCTAAGCTGTTGTTGAGTTTTTTCAACTCTTACAATCAATATATGTAATTGTTGTTGCGTTTTCCCTAATTCCATAAGTTGTTGTTGGGTATTTAACTCTTACAATTAGCATATGTAATTGTTGTTGCCTTTTCCTTAATTTCCTATGTTGTTGCTGGGTTTTTAACTCTTACAATCAATATATGTAATTGTTGTTATGTTTTTCCTAATTTCCTAAGGTGTTGTTGGATTTTTAACTCTTATAATCATAACATAATTATTGTTAGGGTTTTAACTCTTATAATCATCCCGTAATTGCAAAAAATAAAAATAAAAAATGAAAAATGAAAAAATTGAAAAAAGGGGAAAAAATGAAAAAATGAAAGAAAAAAGAGAGAGCTATAAATAAGATGAATATGCATGCGTGGTTAACCATCATCCAACTATGAATGTTGCGATCATGGAGTTGAGAGAAACAATGCAGAGTAATGCGGCCATGGATCACATCATGCCTCGCAGTGAACACCTTCGTTGACTCCGTCGTTTATTGGAGGAGTTGGACGGTAGAGTTCAGCATATGAAATTGTTACGTTTTCCCTATCTTGTTGTTAAGTTTTTTCAACTTACAATCAGCATATGTAATTGTTGTTGCGTTTTCCCTAATTTCCTAAGTTGTTGTTGGGTTTTTAACTCTTACAATTAGCATATGTAATTGTTGTTACGTTTTCCCTAATTTCCTAAGGTGTTGTTGGGTTTTTAACTCTTATAATCATCCCATAATTATTGTTAGGTTTTTAACTCTTATAATTAGCCTATAATTGAAAATTGGAAAAATAAAACTGAAAAATTGAAAAAAAGAAAAATTGAAAAATTGAAAAAAATTGAAAAAAAGAAAAAGAAAAAGAAAAAAAAAGAGATATAAATAAAATGAGTATGCATGTATGGTTAACCATTACCCAACTATGAATGTTGCGATTGTCGCTGCTGCTCGAGCCGTCGCTCTTGCCCAAGGCCAAGCCGTCGCTGCTACCCAAGCCGTCGCTGCTACCCAAGCAACCCAAGCCGCCACTAAGTTTCAAACAAGTTTCTTTGCAGTTTTTCATTTTGGTTTCGGATCGTGACATGTGTGTTGTTTTGATTGGGTGCAAGTGGAAGCTTATATTGTGTGTTGAGCTTTGGATTTTGAACCTTCTGCTTCTATTCTGTGTCGATGGAGGTTACTTGTTTAGAGTTTCACTTAAGAGAAAAAGAAAGCCCAATGTGTTGTTTAAGGCCTCTTGGCACGCACTCTTTTTATGCGCTCGCTCGTATTTAAATGAGGTTGAGTTATCATGGGCATGGCTCCTCCTCCAGCCCCTACGGCATGTTAAGTGGGGGCCAATTGAGTAAAGGTACGGGCCTAATACATTGATTTCTCTCACTAATTGATGATTAATTAAAAAAAATCACATTTTTCATGTGGGATTTAATTATATTTTCATTATTTTCCTTCAATTTTCAGAATAACGTTAAAAATATATATTTATTAAACTACTTATAAAATGTTTTTTTTATTAATTGTTGTACAAGTAATATTCTAAACTATACTAAATTAATATAATTTATGGGGAAAAGAAATTTGAACTTTAGTGCAATAGGATATGCTCACTGCCTACACTAATTGGGCTAACCCCGTCTATAATAAAGAATTTTCATACGATTTTTGGTTTTCTTTATATATTATTATACACATGAATAAGAGCATCTCCAATAGTAGTAGCAACTTAAACTCTTCAACTTTCATTGACCTATGTGGCTAATTGAAAATGTTTGTTTGCTAATTTAATAATTTGTGCCTCAATAGACTCTTCAATATAATTCAGAGAGATTCACTATTATACCTAATATAGGAGCCCAAATTATAAAAAAAAACATATATGAAATGGACTTTAGAAACACACCCAAAGCCTATTTACAACATAACAAAGAGGCTTCTAACTTTTTATAAATTACAAAACTACCATCGATTTCTTAAAACAAGCCCAATCGCAAAACCTCATAAAAAATTCAAAACGCTCAATAGGGCATTAAAATAATTTAATAATCAAAATTAAATTCAATAGGGCCAGCTATCATTTTTTGGGTTTGTTTATAGAATTTAAATGGTCTAGGGTTGATTTATATTATTAGTGCTAAGAATGGGTATATGAGTAAATATCTATTTAATTAATGCAATATTGTGAAAAGAAAAAAATATGAAAAATGTGAAGAAAGTCTATTTATTTATTATTTGAAAAGAAAAATTGTAGGTTTTTATAATTTTCAATATAGGTTTTGTTGTTCCAAAGCAAAATGAAATTTTTTGAAGAGCCAAGGTCAACTTGTTAGTCCTTAAGAGAGAGAAAGGGGTTGCAACTTTGATGACTTAGTTTAACAAGTCTGGAGGAAGTTTTGGTGATGTGGCTCACCTATTTTAACATTTCAAAGTTGTTGAAGAAACTGTTAGAGATACTTTAATCCCAAAATGACAGGACATTTTAAGTTTAAAGTGTGTGATTGTTTCACATGTTAAGGTAATTATGATAAAGAAACGTATATGTTGTGAACCGTTGCAATTTCTATTCATATACATACATACATAAATAATCCTTTAATTTTTTTTTTCATGTCTAGTCAAAATATATATGAGCCTACCTCTAAGCAGTATGCATCAAAAGTTCATTTCATTAGACTTGAAATATTCTTTTTTGGACAAGATTTGACAACATATTTAGCATGATACGTTGTGGATCGGCCCATCCAAGGTTTTCACAGGCAAATCAAGCATTTTTTTCCCATCCATGTCTCAAGAGTGAGAGAATAAATGCTAGTTAGATTGAGTGGGACTGTGGGACGCTTGTGACATAATAATATTTGGCAGTGGGGAAATTTAGAGCTCCGTCTCTGAAACCATTTTGACTATCATTTAATTTTGTTTGCTCCATATGGTCCAGTCCAGGTCCAACAACATGACACGTAAGGGCAAGACCCAAGATAATTTCCCGTGGAATTAGAATTAGATGGGTTGGAATATTCCAAAGCTTTCCAATATTCTTATGTAAATAAATCCCATAAGTAGATAATTCTATTTCTAAAAAAGAAAAAAGAAGCTAATTAAAAGATCCGCACCAACAATTAAATAAGGCATTTGGGTAAAGCAAATAAGTTATTCATTTCTTTATTTATGGATGTATTTGGGTTTGTTTGCACTTGTCCCTTCTTATTATTTGCATGTACTTTCGGTAATTAAAAGTGACACAAGTTCCTCCACTATTAATTTTATACCTGACCCAGAAAAAAAAAAATTTATACAGCTTATGTATATTGTGTATTTACTGTGCTAAATCCTATGTAATATCCAAAAGTTAAACTTTGCGGGATAATTTGTAAGATATAAAAATAGTCAAATATTATTTTTAAAATTTCAAGAGATTTTGTGAAAACAACGAAAATCTCAGAAAGTGTTAGTGTAAATAACTCAATATTATTTCATGTGAGCAGTAAATTAAATATGTCCAAAATAAGACATCAAGGGAAGGGAGACATTGATTTGTGGTTATCCTCTTGGTTAAAAATGTGTGTTAGTTCTCATTTCTTTATTCAGCCAGGGTAAATGGTTTCATTAATCAAGTAACCCATATCGAAAATTCCCTTCATAATGTTTTTTCATTTGTTTTTCTCTATTTATTTGACTTAAAAAATATAGAAAACATAAAATTTGGTACTTGGGTTGGTGGAAAATTTGGTATTTTGATTATTGCATGTATTGATTGGACTTTATAAATTTACAATATCGGTTTTGATGTTGTAACAAAATAGAAAAATACTTGGATCCCAACCCATTTTCCCAAACTTGTTAAATTTCCCAAACATGACGCTAATAATAAATAAATCGATATTAAAATATTCAGCTAAAAAAGTTGTGCTCATCCTCCCCGAATCCCTATTACGTCAAATAAATCTTTATATTAAAAATATATTAATTAATTAAGTAAACAAAATAATGCGGAGAATTTGGACAGAGATAGATAGAGAGGAGAGAGGAGAGAGGAGAGAGGAGAGAGGAGAGAGAGGGGTCAAATCGAGTGGCGAAGGGGTTGGGTCGTCTTTTACATTTTTGTTTTTGTGGTGCTCGGATTAGGCTGAGGGTTTCAAACAAAAACACACACAACACACACAGACCCGAGAGAGAAGAAAGAGAGTCGAGATATAGAGAGCCCTGAAAGCTCAAGATAATACTGGAGACACAACTCTCTAAGCTTAATACAAAACCCCCAATCGTCGATTGTCTTCTTCTTCCTTTACCTTCTCTCTTCTTTTAAGCTCTGCTAATATCAGCCGATGGATCCCTTCGATTTGATACGAAAAGGTACACCCTTGCTACTTCATTCAATCGGATCTTTCACTTCCTCTGTTAAATTTTGCAGCTTTATTGTTTGCTTTGTTATCTTCATTTCTGGGTTGCTTTGAATTTTTTAAACTTTGTGATTATTGACGTTGAATTTATTGAGATCTATTGAATTCGATTGCCTGGCTAATTGGGGATTTGGTTTTGGTGTGTACTTCGAGTTGGTTTTTCTTTATTGTTTGTTTTTTATCCTCGATTTTATCAAGATTTTGTTGTGGAAATGGGTGGTTGGTGTTCAAATCAGGTCTTAATTTAATGAGCTTTGAATATAATTGAAGTGGGAGATTTTATTTTGTGTTATCTTGTTTACTTTTGTTTGAAAATGAATCTTTATCTTTATCTTTTTGTTATTTTAATCAGTATGTGAAATTGAATTTTGGGGTTTAAGCTTTATCCTACTGACCGAATTGAGTCTTTGTTTGTCAACAGCTTTGTCGTTTGTCTATTTCTTATACATAATTTAAACCTACAAATGCAATAAGCTTATTATCTTTTATTTCACGCACCATTTTTTACTTATACAGAATCCACTAAAATTATTGCGTTTTAGCTAATTTCAGTAGTGAACGAATTATTTTAGTTTGTGTCTATAAAAGTGATGAATATATGTATGATTTTAATACTTTTTTTAATTATAAAAAAATGTATATTTTGTTTTCCCTTTTAGCTATTATTTTATGTTGGTTTATAGCTAGAAATCTTTTTGCACTGATTGGATGGACACACTGAATAGCGAGTGGGTTAGTCGTGAATGGAGGTTTTGGGTCAATGGACTAATTATAGCACTCCATGAACTGTTTTGCAGGGTTTGGTTGAAGCTTAATGAAAAACAAGTTCTTCTTTCATTCAAAGCTGGTCTAGTTATTTCCATCTTAGTAAATAATGAGCTTGTCCAAGAAAGGAACCTTTACTAATGACACAAAAGTAAGCACCGCAAACAAGGCAACTGCCTTGAATCCAAATGCAGCAGAGTTCGTTCCTTTTTCCCTCAGATCTCCGTCATCTGGAAGCACCAGCACAGGTCAGGCCGCAACAAAGTTTTCTTCCACTGGAACCTTTGGAAAAGCAGTACTAGATCGAACAGAGTCTTCTGCATCAAATAATTCCGATGAAGAGGCCCACCAATATTGGCGTCACCAGCTCCCTGATGATATTACTCCTGACTTTAAGGTCATGGGAGAAGATGAGTCACAAGGCCTTGGGAATCTCTCTTTGGCGGGTTTGTCCTTACATGAGGATGGTGAAGCAACACAGTTTCCTGCCTCTACAGGCAGTGGATACTTATTGAACGAGTCACATATTAATGGTAATAACTTTTCTGAAAAGTTAAGAGCTTCTGCACCCCCCTTTGGGGATGATCTGTCCTCCGCCAGTTTCTTGCATATGTCACCTAAGCCTTGGGATAAGCAAATTGTGAACAGTAATCAGCTTGTTAGCAATGGTCAGGAGGGGTCTCCATATGATGGATTTTCTAGACAGGGGTTCATGAATGATATGTTCAGTGAGCATGCAGTTGTCGACGATACTGATATTAACCCTGCTGAGTTTTTGGCTTCACAGTTCCCTGGATTTTCTGCTCAGAGCCTTGCCGAAGTTTACTTTGCCAATGGTTGTGACTTAAACCTTACTATTGAGATGTTGACTCAGTTGGAGGTATGCTTAATTTATTTATTTTTAAAAATAAATAAATATCGGTTTCATTACTGTGAATTGAGGTGTGTGATGGTGCATATTTGTTTTGGTTGTAGCTTCAAGTTGATGGTGGTTTTAATGAGAATCTGAACTCGAAGACTGTGTCAGCTCCCGATCTTAGTTCAATGGATTTCCCTGCACTTACACCAACAGATGGTCAGCATAGTCATCCAAAATATGGAGATGATGATCTCCAGCAAAGTGGCAATCCTTACCGATCTTCTGACAAGGACAACATGCTTTTTTTCAAGTCTAGCTCATCCATTCCATCTAGAGGTGCAATAGATTTTGCTTCAGCTGTCAGGAAATTGGCTGCTCAGGATTCTGGTGGATGGAAGTATGAGAGAAATGGTTCTCCCGAAGCCGCTATTGGCTCAAGCAGACGTTCCCATCTTTTGCCTAGCACTTACAATACTGGGCATGGAAGAGGCATCTACAGTGACAGGTCGCAGAATCGTGGTTCAGCTCGGACTGCTCCTGTTTGGCTTGAAACTGGAGATGCTGTTGGTAATGTTCCTTAGTCAACCAAATTACTTCTGTTTATGTCCAATCAATTTGGGCACGCCTTCTCGATTTATATTTTCTTTAATATTGTTGAGATGACAGCAAATATGTATTCTGATATACGGGATGAAGCTCGTGACCATGCACGCCTACGTAATGCATATTTTGAGCAGGTTAGTCCTCAAGTTTGTGAAGTGGTCTTTCTGTTGAACGTCAGGCCTTTTTTCAATATATTTCTTACTTTATGTCAACAGTAAATCCTCAAAATTGACTAAAAGTTGAGTTGGTGAAGCATGTGGACATCTCGGTAGATTTAATTTTCAAGCATGATTGACTCTATCGAGTTGACCAACAATGCTGTTTGGCCTACTCTTGATGTTAACAATGAAAAGGAATATAAATGGTCAAGGAAACAAACTGCAGTGGCACATGGCAGGTGGTGTGCACATTCCATTGGTTTGAAACGTGCGTATTTTAACCAATGGGTATTTGTAGGAGTGTTTTTCCTACATGATATTGCTATAACGGCATGCTGAATGCTGAGCCACATAACGACTTGTGGGTTCGCTCCAATCCTCACCACTAATTTTCCACCTAAGGTGGCTGTGAAATCAAATTTACCCTAATTGTTTCTCTTTAAAAACAGGCACGGCAAGCATACCTTATTGGAAACAAGGCTCTGGCGAAGGAGCTGAGCGTTAAAGGACAGCTGCACAACATGCATATGAAGGAAGCTCATGGAAAAGCTCAAGAATCTATATATCGTCAGAGGTTTGTTGTCCCCAAGTATTTTTGGAATCTTGTTTTACCATATTTGAGTCATACTTCTGTTCATCCTCAAAGGGGATGGCTTCATGTAGTCTTTTGGAAAGGCATTTTTGTTATGTCTTTTGGATAATATTTGTTCCACTATGAAATTTTGATTTTCCCCCGTGTTGCCTGAAATTCTCTCTCTCTAACAAATGCACACAGACTCATGGTAAGTTGATTTTTTTATGCAATGATAAGATTGGATTTTCATTTCCTCCTCTGCCTACCAGAAATCCATTTTATCTTGAAGGGAATAAATGAAGCTTCTATTTGACTGATTAGCATCTTTTGAACTTAGAGAGATTTGATCTGAGAATGCTTCTAGATAACCATTGCAGCTGCCTCTTGTTCTGGGCGTGTCTGAGACAATGTTTATTGAACAGAGTGCTACTTACTCATACAGAGCATGAGTTTGATAACAGACTCAACACTGTTGACTAATTTTGGCATTTGCCCCCGATAACCTTAGTTTTCATGTTTTCATGTTTTTGTTTTCTTTCTTTGATAAGTTATTTGTTGCCTTTCTTCTTGTCTCTACTCTTTCTAAAAACACAGGAACCCAGTTGCTCCGGAGATGCAGGGCAATGGGAGAGCACAAGAGAGGATGATAGACCTGCACGGGCTGCACGTAAGTGAAGCCCTTCATGTCCTGAAGCATGAGCTGAGCGTGTTGAGGAGCACTGCCAGAGCAGGAGAGCCGGGTCTTCTGGTTTATATATGTGTTGGAACTGGCCACCACACCAGGGGTTCTCGCACACCGGCAAGGCTCCCCGTTGCTGTACAGCGATACCTTCTTGAAGAAGAAGGCCTTGACTACACTGAGCCACAGCCAGGGCTGCTTCGAATTCTGTTATACTGAGCCAGGAAGATGACAGTGTGAGGTATATGAGGTTTTTAACACAGCACAGTCCGTGAAGGCATAGTCATCATAGCCATTCTTGTACCTGTATATGGGAAGAAATCAAGTTTAGTCCAAGTCTGAAAAAAGGAAAAAAAAAGAAGAGAAGTATTGGGAAGTTAGAGGGAAAAACACCCAAAAGAGAAAAGGGACAAGTGTACCATTAAGTTCGACCAGTTGACCGAGGGATTACATTTCAGTAGCCAAAAATGATCCTTCATTAGAAGATGTCTTGCAACTTTTTTCTTTTCTTTTTTTGTTAATTTTGTACCTTAAATTTTATTTCTTTTTAAATTCCTTTTTGATTCTCAGATGTAACTGATAGAATTGAATTACATGATAGAACAATTCACCTTGCCAATTGCACCCTGAGCCAATCAGATGTAACTTCATGTTTTAAAGACCTCTTAACTATGATCTTGATCAGGCCGACTATACTATAACACAGTTAACTGGAGACCCTCTTGTCCAATTCTTACTTTTTTGGCATATTGGAGTTCAACTCAACAAACTTTATGAATCATGTTACAATTAACAATGAAGAAGCACTGGTCTAAAGTAGTCTAATCTATATGAGGAGAGGGAGCTTGAACTCGAATGCAACGGGATGAGCACACTCCTCCTGCCAACTGGCCTACCATTTCCAACATTTTCAAGGTTTAATCTGACCCTGGGCAATTTGTACATCTTGAAAAATTTAACCAAGCACAACATGCCCCCTAAAATGAAATAAATACTTGAGATTTTGAAGTCACACTGAAACCGGTCATTATGTGTTCCGAATCCGAAGTACAAGTACCAGAATCTTGAGTTTTGGAGGGAAAAGCAGACAATGCAGCCAAGAAATGATAATGCAGTTGCAAGCCAACCTCCGACCCAAATCCATTTTCCTCTCTACCAACAACACTTCATACTCACAAACTCTTTTCCCTCTCTTCAACTTCTCATCTCTCTCCTATCCCATCTCTAACTCTACCCATATCTCACCATCTTCTTCCTCTTCTCAATGGTTCTCCGTCCTCCGCACCGCAATTACCACCATGGATTTGCAGCTCGGCAAGCGTGTGCATGCGCTTATCATAACCTCCGGCAACGCCCCCGATCATTTTTTGACCAACAACCTCATTACCGTGTACTCCAAATGCAGGTCGCTTTCATGCGCACGCCGCCTGTTCGATAAAACGCCCGGCCGGGACCTTGTCACCTGGAACTCCATTCTAGCAGCCTATGCGCAAGCTGCGGGCTCTGATGTTGACAATATTCAGGAGGGTCTTACCCTTTTCCGGAGTCTTCGCGAGTCTGTCGTTTTTACCAGTAGACTCACTTTGGCGCCGGTTTTAAAGCTGTGCTTGCTCTCAGGGAATGTATGGGCTTCGGAGGCTGTTCATGGTTATGCTGTTAAAATTGGATTGGAATGGGATGTGTTTGTTTCTGGTGCACTTGTGAATATATATTCCAAACTCGGACGGATTAAAGAGGCTCGTGCATTGTTTGATGGGATGGAGGAAAGAGATGTGGTGATGTGGAATACAATGCTCAAGGCCTATATGGAGATGGGTCTTGAGAAAGAAGGACTTTCTCTCTTCTCTGCATTTCACCGGAGTGGATTACGTCCTGATGATGTCAGTGTGCGTTCTGTTCTTAGTGGGATTGACAAATTTGATTCTTATGAAGGCAAGAGGAACATGGAGCAGGTTCAAGCATATGCAGTGAAATTGTTTCGTTGTGATGATATTAAATTGTTCAGTTACAAAGATACTAAGTCAGACATATATTCGTGGAACAAGACATTGTCCGAGTATGTTCAAGCTGGTGAAAATTGGGCTGCTATAGACTGTTTTAGAAATACGGTTAGATCAAAAGTAGAGTTTGACAGTGTGACATTAGTTGTTATTCTATCTGCAGTTGCAGGTGTAAGTGGTTTGGAGTTGGGGAAACAGATTCACAGTGCTGCTTTGAGATCAGGGTTTGATTCTGTTGTTTCTGTTACAAATAGCCTTATCAATGTGTATTCAAAGGCTCATTCTGTTTATTCTGCTAGAAAAGTGTTCAATAACATGAAGGAAGCGGACTTAATTACTTGGAACTCAATGATATCATGTTGTGCGCAAAGTGGTTTAGGAGAGGAATCGGTGATTTTATTTATAGGCTTATTACGTGATGGTCTAAGACCTGATCAATTTACTATGGCAAGTGTTTTAAGGGCTTGCTCCTCACTTGAAGGAGGGTTGTGTGTCAGTAAACAGATTCATGTTCATGCTATAAAATCTGCTATTGTCGCTGACCGTTTTGTTTCAACGGCTCTTATTGATGTTTATTCTAGAAGTGGAAAGATGGAGGAGGCGGAGATCCTTTTTGAAAACAAACTTAAATTCAATATGGCATCTTGGAATGCAATGATGTTTGGGTACATAATGAGTAATGACAGTCACAAAGCATTGAAACTTATGAGGATGATGCATGAAAGTGGACAGAGGGCAGATGAAATTACTTTGGCGACTGTGGCTAAGGCAACTAGTAGCCTGGTAGCTTTGGAACCAGGGATGCAAATTCATGCTCATGCCATAAGAACAGGGTTTTCTTCAGATCTATTTGTTAATAGCGGTATTCTAGATATGTATATTAAATGTGGAGAAATGCGAAGTGCACACAGAATTTTCAATGGCATCCCTACACCTGATGATGTTGCATGGACAACTATGATCTCAGGCTGTGTAGAAAATGGGGATGAAGGGCGCTCTCTTTATATATACCATCAGATGAAGCAGTCGGGAGTTCAGCCTGATGAGTATACCTTTGCTACCCTTGTCAAAGCCAGCTCTTGTCTGACAGCATTGGAACAAGGGAAACAGATACATGCAGATGTGATAAAGTTGGATTGTTCCTTGGACCCTTTTGTTGCAACATCACTTGTTGACATGTATGCTAAGTGTGGTAACATAGAAGATGCGTATCGTTTATTCAGAAGGATGGATGTTAGGAACATTGCCCTGTGGAATGCCATGTTGGTGGGTTTAGCTCAGCATGGAAATGCTGAAGAAGCACTAAATCTTTTCAGAGTCATGAAATCTAAGAACGTTGAGCCTGATAGAGTTACTTTCATTGGAGTCCTTTCAGCATGTAGCCATTCTGGTTTAGTTTCTGAAGCTTATGAGCATTTTTCTTCAATGCAAAAGGATTATGGCGTTGAACCTGAGATTGAGCATTACTCTTGCCTAGTGGATGGCCTTGGTCGTGCAGGGCATGTTCAAGAGGCAGAAAAGCTGATAGCATCAATGCCCTTTGAAGCTTCTGCTTCAATGTACGGAGCCCTGCTTGGTGCTTCCAGGATTAAAGGGGACACAGAAACCGGAAAACGAGTAGCAGCACAGCTCTTGGCCATGGAGCCATCTGACTCATCCGCCTACGTTCTTTTATCCAACATCTATGCTGCTGCCAACCAGTGGGATGTTGTGAGTGATGCTAGAACAATGATGAAGAGGCAGAAGGTAAAGAAAGAACCAGGTTTCAGCTGGATAAATGTAAAGAACAAGGTACATTTGTTCGTGGTAGACGATAAATCCCATCCACAAGCTGATCAGATATATGACAAGGTGGAGGACTTGATGAAACGGATCGGCGAAGAAGGGTACGTCCCGGATACAAAGTTTGCACTGGTTGATATTGAAGAATAGGAGAAAGAGCGTTCTCTCTATTACCACAGTGAGAAGCTAGCCATAGCTTATGGACTGATAAGCACTCCTTCATCTGCCACCAGTCGGGTGATAAAAACCTTAGAGTTTGTGGAGATTGCCATAATGCAGTCAAATATATATCAAAGGTTGTTCAACGAGAAATTGTATTGAGAGATGCAAATCGCTTCCATCGTTTCAGGGATGGAAGCTGCTTTTGTGGTGATTATTGGTGACATTATAAAATAAAATAAAATTTTCTTTAAAATTAAAATAATTACTTCATCAATTTGAGTGAAATTTCATTTACTTCAAAACTTCAAAGAGGGTTTTCAATTCCTTGCAATAGCATTGGGTTATAAATATCATTTACAAATTTCAACCAATATTAAAATAAATTTGTAAGTTTGGAAAATAGAGTACAAAAATGTGATGCATCAATTTATTTTGCAACCCAGACCCAAAAAAAAAAAATGTAACGTTACTTTTGTATTTATTCCTAGTGAATTTTTTTTTCGGTTTATATTGGTTAATTTAGAATATCATTTTTTATTACAAACAATATTGGGGAAATCAAACTTAGAATTTCGATTGCAAAAATAAATACTCTTAATTACTTGAGCTATAGGCCC
This sequence comes from Prunus avium, assembly GCF_965620075.1. Lineage (NCBI taxonomy): Eukaryota > Viridiplantae > Streptophyta > Magnoliopsida > Rosales > Rosaceae > Prunus > Prunus avium. Next base: position 49,149,987 of record NC_142284.1, on the reverse strand, counting down.
CTATTACAATATACAATATCACTTTGTTTCCCTAGTATTTTTTTTAAAAGGCATTTATTGGTGACATTATAAAATAAAATAAAATATTCTTTAAAATTAAAATAATTACTTCATCAATTTGAGTGAAATTTCATTTACTTCAAAACTTCAAAGAGGGTTTTCAATTCCTTGCAATAGCATTGGGTTATAAATATCATTTACAAAATTCAACCAATATTAAAATAAATTTGTAAGTTTGAAAAATAGAGTACAAAAATGTGATGCATCAATTTATTTTGCAACCCAGACCCAAAAAAAATAAAAATGTAACGTTACTTTTGTATTTATTCCTAGTGAATTTTTTTTTCGGTTTATATTGGTTAATTTAGAATATCATTTTTTATTACAAACAATATTGGGGAAATCAAACTTAGAATTTCGATTGCAAAAATAAATACTCTTAATTACTTGAGCTATAGGCCCCTATTACAATATACAATATCACTTTGTTTCCCTAGTATTTTTTTTAAAAGGCATTTATTGGTGACATTATAAAATAAAATAAAATATTCTTTAAAATTAAAATAATTACTTCATCAATTTGAGTGAAATTTCATTTACTTCAAAACTTCAAAGAGGGTTTTCAATTCCTTGCAATAGCATTGGGTTATAAATATCATTTACAAAATTCAACCAATATTAAAATAAATTTGTAAGTTTGAAAAATAGAGTACAAAAATGTGATGCATCAATTTATTTTGCAACCCAGACCCAAAAAAAATAAAAATGTAACGTTACTTTTGTATTTATTCCTAGCGAATTTTTTTTTTCGGTTTATATTGGTTAATTTAGAATATCATTTTTTATTACAAACAATATTAGGGAAATCAAACTTAGAATTTCGATTGCAAAAATAAATACTCTTAATTACTTGAGCTACAGGCCCCTATTACAATATACAATATCACTTTGTTTCCCTAGTATTTTTTTTTAAAGGCGTTTGATTTATTTATTTCTTAGGTTTATTGTTTCCACGATCTTAATTTCGAACGTTGTGGGCCCTTCTTCGGAAAGCGTTTTTGTTGGTAAACAGAAAGCAGTATTGTCAACTAAAGCACGGGTTGGACTCTGCTAGCTCGAGGAACGACGTTGTCTAGGCAAAGGCCGCACAACGTGATTGGGAGGTGGTATCACGCTACGTTACCGCTGGCGGGCTTTAGAAACCCACACAATAAGACCATCTCCAACCCAAGGACCTAAACCCAAAATATCCCCCAAAACCTCTTCCAACCCAACAAAATGAAGGACTCAAAATTTGGGTTTTCCCAAATTCGAACCCAAATACCAGTCCACTTAGAGCAAGTCCACCCATGAAGGCTAGGGCAAGGGCAGGGCAAGGCAAGGGCTGCTACTATTCATGTGAATAGTGGCAGCCTTGCCTTAGTTGGTTCCACCCATGAAGGCTAGGGCAAGGGCAAGAAAAAAAAAAAGATTATGCAACAAAATATAAACAATTTAGAAAGTGAATAAAATTGTTATGTATTTATAGGGAAAACATCCATAATTTGTTGGTATATTTTATAATAAAAAAATTGATTTTTTTTGGATTTTTTTGAATTTTTTTGCTCACTGACGTCAGCATGACATCAGCACTGGCGTCAGCGCCTTCGGGCTGCAGCCCAGGCAAGATCTGCCCGTGGGCTTGCCCAGGTTGGTGGAACCCACCACTTGCCCGGGCTTGAGGCTGCGCGCTGGAGGCCTGTTTGGCTTGACTGGGCTGCCTTTTGCCCGGTTTTGTGCTCCCGCTGGACTTGGCCTTATTTCCTGGACCTAAAAAAAATTGTGGAGCCCACCTGCTGCATCAGCAGCCCATGTGCAAGCTTTCTTTATTGGGGCCTGCCACACAGCCCATGTGGAAGATGCTGCATTTGTCTTGTAGTGATGTTATTTGTGTATTTTTTAACTTTTTTATACTCTAATATTAATTTAAATCAACGATATATATTAAATCTAAGTTATTTTAACGGTAAAAAAAAAGATCCAATGGTTGAAATTTAAATCCAAAAATCAAAATAATATTTTAACTTAATCTAAATTAGATCCAACCCCAACACTCACCCCAAACTCTATAAATACCCACTCATTTCTCAAATAATTTACAAAAATATATATTTTTAGAATTTCAATTTTTTTTAGGTTAATTGTTCAAAAAATTAAATTATGAAGTTATTTAAAAAGATTAAATGAAGAAAAGTTATCCATAAAAAAAATATAAAAAATTAGACTTAAACCATTCTTAAACAATTTAATAAAATTACGAACTTAAAATTTGAGTCTGGAGGGTTGGGAGAAAAAATGATTTTGAGTTTGAGCAAAACTCAAATAGTCACTTTTTGGAGGGGGAAAATTTGGGTTTAGCCTCTCATGGATTGGAGATGGTCTAAACAACTGCGCTACTACTTACTAATCTCTCTCAGGCTCTCAGCGTAGGGATGGCAACGGGTCGGGTAGGGGCCGGTTATGACAATACCATCTCCATCCCCGCCCCCATCCCCGAACCAATCCCCGTTTAATAGGTTTCGGGGAATCCCTGTACCCGTCCCCGTCGGGGGACTATCCCCCATACCAGCCTCGAATCCCCAATTTTTTTTGCATAAAAAATATTTATCATACATTTTAACATTAAGTTTCATATTAAATTATCATTCAACACATTCAAATTAATTATAAAGTTCAACTCAACTATTCAAAATCACATCAATATGAAAATCCAAATAAGATTAGGAAGAATTAGGAGATGGAGGTTTAGAGTTAAACATAAATATTATAATTATATATATATTTATTTAAATATAAACATATATATTTTCGGGTCGGATTCGGTGATGGGGATGTCAATACTATCACCTCCCCATACTCGTCGGGGATTTTTCAAGTTTGGGGATCCCCGTACTCGATACCCGTTTGACCCTAAATTAGGGTCGGGAACCCGACGGGACCGCCCCTGGGGGATTTTTGCCATCCCTATCTCAGCGTCACCGTCTACTCTGAAGCTTTTTCTGAGAAAAAAAAAAAACCGTTGCTTCCACACTCTCTCTCTCAACTGGCGAAGACCCAGCGATAGGTTTCACGCTTCTTGTGCTCTTCACCTTCTTCTTCTCCTCCTCTTCATTCGCTTCTCGCTTTCACAATCTGCAACGCGCATTCGCTAGAGGAAGGGCCAGAATCCTCTGAAACGGAGCTTCGGCGACATGGCCTCTGAACCGCTTGATCATGTCGCTGATCAGGATCAACAATCATCCCCGATTTCCAATGACTTCAACCCCAGCGGGTCTCTCTCTCTCTCTATCTATATCTCTTTAATTATTTGTTTTTTGTATATTTTAAGATTTTTTTTTGACAATGTGGATTTATTGGGTGTGAATAATTTAAGTGTCTGTGTTTTTAGGTATGAGGCAAATGTTTATGAGGTTGCGAAGAGGAGGAACACCATAGCAGTGGTGGAGACAGGTTCTGGGAAGGATATGGTAGCTGCGATGCTCATCAGTGACATTGGTCAAGCTATCAAGTCAAGTGGTGCCCAAAAATTGATTGTATTTTTGGCTCCAACTGTTCATTTAGTTCATCAGGTATTCTTTTTCTAATTTAGTAAATTTGTTCCTTTTTAAAATATATATATTTCCTTTTTTGTTATTTTGCTTCCTCAAAATTTTACCATTCATGACTCATCATCATTCTACCTTTTTTTATTTATTTATAAATAATAAAAATTCCTAAGAATATTTATGTGGGCATTCCTCAGTTTTTCTTTAAATGCTTTTTATTTTTATTTTTAATTTATAGTTCTCCTAGGAGCAATCTTGCAATGTGGCTAATTGATAGTCTCACAAATTGTTGAAATTAAATGGTTTTTGTGTTTGCAGCAATTTGAGGTCGTTAAAGTAAACACAAACTTTAAAGTGGAAGAGTATTACGGAGCTAAGGGGGTTGATTCATGGACTATGGAGTGCTGGGAAAAGGAAACAAATGAGCATGATGTAAGTTTCCTTCTTTTAAAGTTGAGCAATAACTGTGATGATTTGTTTAATGAGGGTATCAGTTCATGCTTCTGTTTGAGGCTATAAGCGGTATTTCCACCACTCCTTTTGGAAAGAAACTTGAGTTTTCCTTCAGAAGTCAGTTAGATCCAGCTTGCCACAATTCCTTTTTTCTGGTCCTTTTGTTGGTAGCCTTTCTAAATGATTATTGAGTTTTTACTTGTTTTACCCACTGTTGATGCTTCATTTATTTGATTTCTAGCAGAGCGAGAACCTTATTAGAATATGAAGAAAACAATTAGCGAGGTTCCTTGTTAAAAATAGCATTATCAAAGACTTACATTTATGCATCGCATGTAAACAGTCATGTTAGAATCCTTGTCAAAAAATAGTATTCTCAATGTTTTGTAGATGCTATTAAGTTAATGCATATCCTTTTTTATTTTATCTTGTAGGTGCTAGTAATGACACCCCAGATTCTTTTGGATGCCTTGAAAAAGGCATTCTTGAGCTTGGAAGCGGTATGCTTGATGATTATTGATGAGTGCCATCTAGCTACTGGAAAGCATCCATATACAAAGATAATGAAGGTTAATTTCATTTTTGTATGTTATATATTGTCTCTGTTATTTCTCTTATAGTCAAGGGTCATCTTTATAACTATTGTCTGTTGTGGTGAAGGAATTTTATTACAAGTCTACTAACAAGCCAAAGATTTTTGGGATGACGGCATCACCTGTTATCAGAAAAGGTGATATGTAGTGGATCGTTTTCTTACATGTCCATTGTTGATTCCAAACCAACTGCTATCATATATCTTACTATGTGCATATTCAAATACAACATGGTCCGTTAGGTGTCTCATCTTCATCAGATTGCATGGGCCAGATATCAGAACTTGAAAGCACTTTGGATTCCCAGGTATAGAGAAATATTTCAGTAAGATTACTGCACATGGATCGGCTCCTTATGTTTAATATCTTGAAATTTGCTTACACAGCTTTATACTATGGAGGACAGAAAAGAGAAGGAACTGTATGTCCCATCTGCAAAAGAAACTTGTATATTTTATGACCAAGCATGGTTTCCGAGTTCGGATTTAAAAGAAAAGATGGAAGCCTCGTGGGCCAAGGTATTCCTGATTTATATGTATATGTAAATATATGTATGTTGAAAAATTTTCATTCATTGTTAGCCTGCTTACGTGTGGTAAACTTGTGTGGATACTAATAAAGCTTTCAATGCATGGACAGATTGGTGCTTCATTGTCAAAGTTGCAAGAATCAGTAGAAAGTAATTTCAAAGACATGGATGATACAATGAAGACACTGCGGAAACGATTGTCTGATGACTACGCAAATATCTTGTATTGCCTTGACAACCTTGGTCTCATATGCACTTATGAGGTATGGTTATAAGTATAACCCACTGAGTGAAAGATGTTTGTTCTAGGCAAGTCAGAGATGTTCCGTTGTCACCCTTGGACTTGGTTTTTTTTTTTTTTTTTTTTTTTTTTTTTCACTTTATACAAATTCAAACAGGTCTGATTGCACACATGGTGAGACTTACTGAGGACCTTTTTTTTTTTGTTACTTTGGATCACACTGAATTGTTACTTCTGATACACATGCTTTGACCCATTATTGAGGCCTGATACTTTTCATTTATGACTCTGGTTATAAGTACACTTGTAATTTCTCTTATATAGCAATATACTGAGATATAACTTCAGATGGGAATACCGGAGAAAGGCCACTTTGGTCTCCTCCGATTCTAATTTCTTTATGGTCTTTCCTTCTGGTTCTGATAATGAGTAACCTTAATTCTCTTGTAGGCTGTTAAGGTCTGTCTGGATAATGCTCCTTGCAAAGAGGAGTATGAACTTTATAGAGAAAGCTCTTCTCAGTGCAGATATTTTCTTGAGGAAGTGCTTGGTATAATAAGGGAATCGTTTCTGCATGGTATGCCATTCTTTAGCTTTCTTTCTTCAGTCTTTAGCCACTTGTAGAGCACATAGATCTTATCTTATATATTCAAAATTATATGCTCATCAAGAGTATGCTATAATGTACTGAAAGTCTGAAACTCTCTCTCTCTCTCTCTTTCATTCTCTATCTATCTTCCATCTATCTCTCATGTCTGTCTCTTGGTTTCTCGCTTAATCAACTGTCTGGCTTTTGCTGTAATTTTCTGACGTTTGGTTGGCATAAGATCATGATATGTAAACTATTAACAACAGAAAATGCCTATTCATCACTAATCTTGCTCTTAATGTAATTTTTGTGTTTGTTTGTGTTATCTGTTCAATTAATAACATTATGCTCGTTTCTGATAATGTTTAATGGTTGAGATTCTTCAGAATAGATGAACAATGTCATTATTTTCCCGACGCAGTTTCTATAGCCATATTGACTTGATGATGCCAACAACTTCAATTCTGGTTTACATAATATTTTGGCCATATTATTTTCTCTTTTCAGGTGGTGAAATTTTTTTGGATTTTGGGTTTGACTATTTGAAGGCGGTAAATTTGGGCTACATATCTCCGAAATTAAATGAACTTGTTCAACTTTTTCACTCATTTGGGTAAGATAATAACTTCATTGGTAAAATCTTATTCTTATCATTGCAAAGTTGATTTATCATCCATAATTTTTGGTTGCAGAGGATCTAGGGAAGAACTGTGCCTTATACTTGTTGATAGGATTATCACAGCTAAAGTGATTGGCAGATTCATGAAAAAAGTTACCTCTTTATGTCATTTCACGGTTTCCTATTTTACTGGAACTAATACGTCAGTTGATGGTCTGGCCCCAAAAATACAAAAGGAGACATTGGAATTATTCTGCTCTGGGGAGGTATATGATCTTTCATATTGTAGGAAAGGAATTGACTGATGAGAAGTTTTGACTTGTGAAAACCAGATACTCAATTGATAACCCTTTCTGAATAGGTCAATTTATTATTCGCTACTGATGTAGTTGAGGAGGGAATTCATTTTCCGAACTGCTCCTGTGTGGTACGTTATGACCTGCCAAAGACAGTCCGTAGTTATGTCCAGTCCAGGGGACAGGCCCGGCAAAATAACTCTCAATTCGTCACAATGCTGGAGAGGTGAGGTCATCTCTTTATTGTTTCACTTTATCAGCATATTATGAACCGATGTATATAAATTGACCCAAAAAAATGAACAGATGTATATAGTGAATCTCCAGTGAATTGAGGCTTTCTTCTGTAGGTATTCTTATTGTGTGTTTTCTTGAGTGTATTGATTTTCTAACTATACATGAAGTACAGGGGAAACAAGAAACAAAGGGATCAACTATATGAGATTGTCAGGAGAGAATATTTGATGACAGATTCAGCTACAAATAGAGATCCCGAAACATGCGTTTTGAAAGTATGTACTATGGAGGAGAGAAATGCATATACTGTGGATGCCACCGGAGCATCAGTCACAGCAGATTCTAGTGTCAGTCTTGTACAAAAATATTGTGAAACGCTACCTGGGGATAAGTATGCATCTGTAAACTCTTCAGCAGTCTTTCTTGAATTTACTGCTTAAAAAAAATTTCATTACTAATTGCACCCTTATTTGATTACTGTGTAACTTAGGAACTTCATTCCGAGGCCAACTTTTCACTACTCATATCTTGGAGACTCTTACGAGTGTACAATTGAATTTCCTCCACATGCGGCTTTCCAAACAATAGTTGGTCCTGTATGCAAGAAGTCTTCTTTATCAAAGCAGCTTGTATGCTTGGAAGCATGTAAGCTGTTACATCAAATGGGTGCCCTGAATGATCATCTTCTTCCAGCCATTGACGAGCCTCCAGAAAATGATCTCGATGTGAAAAGGAAAGATCCAGCTTCTGGTGCAGGTATGTTTTTTCTGTATGGTGATGCTCGGTGAATTTCAGTTGCTTTTTATGAACCAGTCATTCACATAATGTATGTTATGAATGACCACTTGCTATTTGTTCTCCATTTATAAAAATCTTGTTCATACTGTAAAGTGATGGGAAGTGTGTTGCAATATCCTTAATGAGAGGATGATGTAGCATTAGTTGTGGCTCAAAGGTAAAAAATAAGTTGTTTCTTGGCTAATGTTCGTTATCATTTTCTCGTCAATTGAACTGCTGGATGATATAAACAGGGTTGGTAAAAGTGTTTTCGTTATCACTTCTTTATTCACATTTTAAACCAGATTTATCTATTTGTCTTACTGCATCTTGAGTTTTGTTTTGGCACCTATTGTGTGTGGGCTATGTACTTAGGCAGTTTATGTTTCTACTTTTCTTTTCTTCTTTTCCTCTTTTTAATTCAAAAATTATATTTTGTCTTTAAGGAACAACTAAAAGGAAGGAATTACATGGTACAACTTGCATTCATACACTATCTGGAACTTGGGGAGGAAAACTTGATGGTGCCGTTTTTCAGGCTTATAAATTTGACTTCTCCTGTGAAATTGTTAGCGAATTTTATTCTGGATTTACTCTTCTGATTGAGTCAAAGCTTGCTGATGATGTGGGGAATATTGAATTGGAACTTTACCTGATTTCGAAGACAGTTAAGTCTTCTGTTTCTTCCTGTGGGCAAGTTCATTTGGACGGGGAACAGGTACTACTTAAGTTTTCTGACCGAAAGTTGCTTCCTTTTTCTGGGTCAGTACTTACTGTAACTATTATTTCTTAACAGATGGCAAAAGCAATGTGCTTTCAAGAATTTTTCTGTAATGGATTGTTTGGGAGATTGTTTCATGGAACCAAATCAGCTGGAAATCGGAGAGAATTTTTACTTGAGAAAGAAACAAGAAATCTGTGGAGCCCATCATACATGTATTTGCTTCTTCCACTTGAGTCATTGAATGATTCAAGTAAAGGAACTTGGAGAATAAATTGGACAGGGATAAATTCTTGTGTTTCTGCAGTAGAATTCTTGAAGAAAAACTCTTCTTTGGGTAGTCATCATTGTTATGGTGACACACGTAATTTCTTGCCGAGTAGAACTGTCTCAGCTGAGACTAAATGCAACATTGCAGAGATAGTCCACTTTGCTAATTGTTCTGTTAATGTAGCAAATCTCGAAGACATGGTGGTGGTGGCTATCCACACTGGAAGAATTTACTCCGTTGCTGAGGTTCTGAGTAACACATCTGCTGAGAGTCCTTTTGATGGAAAAAAAGACAATGTCCCCTCAAAATATAGTACATTTTCTGAGTACTTCAACAATAAGTAAGTGATTTCATACCCTGTATGATGCTTTGTAAGTAGTACTCTACAGTTTTCATAATGATGCTAATTCTGTTCAGGTATGGGATTGTACTCCAGTATCCGGGGCAGCCTCTGTTGCGATTGAAGCAAAGTCACAATCCACACAACCTTCTTGTGAACTTTAGTGGTGAAGGTTTGTTGATTTAAATGCTTGAGCTTATAGAAAATCGGCCTAACAGTGCTCTATTACTTGAGTACAATCCTATCTTATTCCTGCATCTTCAACTCCCATTAGTTATTAACACTTCAAATTGACAGCTGTTTCCATGGTTTCTTGCCAATAATGGTCCTCAGTAATTATTATTATTTTGAAGTGAATAGTTGGGAAATTGTGGCCTTGTGGGTGGTGGGATTGGGTGGTTGACTTGTTGAAGAGGTAGTAGTTGCAATGATATGAATAAATCTATTTCATACATTCTGCTGAACAGTAAATAGAGGTGCAAAAAAGGTGTGGTATGGGTGGTTGACTTATTGCAGAGTTAGTCAATGCAAATCATATCAATCAATCTATATGATACATGCTGTTAAAGCCATTTAGCAGTACTGTCTCGCGTTCTATGTTTTGTTGCTGATATTTTCTCTCAACTGGGCAGGTGGTGGTGGTATTGAAAGGCAACGCATGTATGCTCAAATGCCACCTGAGCTTCTAGTCAGTATTGGTGTCCAAAGATACGTTTTAAAGTCCTTTTATTTAATGCCATCATTGATTCACCGTTTGGAATCCTTAATGCTAGCGAGCCAACTTAGAGAAGATATCGATTGTCATTCTAGCAGCTTTCAGATATCAAGCTCATTGGTGTGCCATACTTGTGATTTGTCTTTTTTTGGCTTTCCAATAAAGTTATATGATTATTTTGACCAATTTTTTCATTATTAGATTCTAGAAGCACTTACAACACTCAGATGCAATGAAGATTTTTCTATGGAGCGCTTGGAATTGCTTGGGGATTCAGTTTTAAAGTATGCTGTGAGCTGCCACCTCTTTCTCAAATATCCCAAAAAACATGAAGGACAATTATCTAATTTGCGCCAGTGGGCTATTTGTAACTCAAACCTACATAAATTGGGAATAAATCGCAAATTACAGGTATTTGCCAGTATATGCTATCTATGGTTTACATTTATTTACTCGGTTACTGATGTTCATGCTCATGTCAGAATGACTTTGCATTTCTTCTTTGATAGGGATATATACGGGATGGTGCGTTTGATCCACGTCGTTGGGTTGCTCCAGGACAGATTTCTCTGCGACCAGCTCCTTGTAATTGTGGAGTAGATACTTTAGAAGTCCCAGTAGATAGCAAATTCCAAACTGAAGATCCCAAAGTTGTGGTTGGAAAGTCCTGTGATAAGGGTCATAGATGGATGTGTTCAAAAACAATCTCTGATTGTGTTGAAGCCCTTATAGGAGCATACTATGTTAGTGGTGGATTGCCTGCTGCACTTCATCTGATGAAGTGGTTCCATATTGATGCAGAACTTGAGCCCTCTCTGGTTGCTGAAGCAATTACTACTGCATCTCTTCGTTCTTACAACCCAAAAGCTAATGAGATTGCAATTTTGGAGTCAAAGCTTCATTATGAATTTTCTACCAAGGGTCTCTTACACGAGGCCATAACACATGCATCTGAGCAAGAATCAGGAGTTGGCTGCTGTTATGAGGTAATGATGACAGTCATATGTGGAGCCCTTGATTTACTATTTAAATTTTCACTTTTTTATTTTCTTTCCCATTTTCACAAAAGAGGATGGTTCTAGAATAATAACGGGAAAATCTGTTTTGAATTTGGAAACAAAAATTTTTGATATGAAAAATGAATCTGGGAAAGATTACTTTTTTCACTTATAACTTAAGTAATAAATTGCCAAATATAGAATAAACTGTGAAAGTTCCATATACTTCCTTTTCTTAACATCTTTAATTTTGTTCACAAAAAAAAAAACATCTTTAATTTTCAACAGAGACTAGAATTTCTAGGGGATTCTGTGTTGGACCTGCTTATCACAAGGCATCTCTATGATAGCCACACAGATATTGATCCAGGCGAGTTAACTGACTTACGTTCAGCTTCTGTTAATAATGAAAATTTTGCTCAAGTTGCTGTTAGACAAAACCTTCAGCAGCATCTACAACATTCCTCTGGGTTACTTCTAAGCCAAATAACAGAATATGTGAAGTCTCTTTCTGAACCTGACAATGGTACCACACTTCAAGGCACAAAAGGTCCTAAGGTAAGTTCTTGCTGATTGTTAAATGCTCTTTCTTTTCAATGCTTTCCCAGGGTTTGCTTGAAGTTTTGTTTTCAAGTTTTTGTAAAAGATTGAATGTCTGCTTGCTTTAGGCAGTTATCCTTTTTATCTTTATTTGGTTCGTTCTGCTTTCTAATTTGAAGATCTTTGGGGGTTCTAATGTATACTTCCCATGTATTTTAGGCATTTCTCATTTAAGTAAATCATTTGTTTGTTGCTGTTAAAAGATATATTTTCACACAATAGCAGTTCTGTAGGCTCTTTGACTGTTGAACTTCCCCTTAGCTCGATACTCCCACCATCCCTATTATTATTATTAGCAGGCCACCTCTTCTATAAGGAGAAGCTTTCCAGCATAAAATCCACCCTTTTCCAAATATCGTACCTGATAATATTTTTGTTGTAATTATCATCATTATTTTATCATTGTGAATATTGTTGTTACTATTATATTACTGTTTTGTGATCATGAATAGTTTCTCTGCAGGCTCTTGGAGACATGGTGGAAAGTATTGCAGGGGCAATACTAATTGATACCGAACTTAATCTTGATGAAGTGTGGAGAATATTTAAACCATTATTATCTCCAATTGTGACCCCTGACAAGCTTGAGCTGCCTCCACTGCGTGAACTGATTGAATTATGTGACTCACTTGGGTACTTTATAAAAGAAACGTGTACAAAGAAGGGTGAAACAGTTCATGCGAAGCTTACTGTACAGCTGAAGGATGTTCTATTGATTGGAGAGGGGTGCGATCGGACTAAAAAAGCTGCAAAAGGGGAAGCAGCTCGACGTTTACTGAAGGAACTTGAGGTTTGTTGGTTCTCTAAATGTCCGCATCCTACTCTTTTAGTTAGTATTTGGTTGCAGGAATGAGAATGGAATGGAATCAATAGAGAGTGAACTTGACTCTATTGTTTGATTGCAAATTGGATCAAGCTTAGAATCAGATTTGAGCTCGCGGTTCCAGTCTGGGTCTAAGTTCTTGGGTTCTAGGGTCCAAGAGGTCTGGGGTCCAGTTTTTTGTCTTGGGTTCTGTGTCCTGGTCCAAGGTTTAAGGTCATGAATTGATCGTTAATGAGTACAGTTTGCCAGATGTTTAATTTTTTTTTTTGGGCCTCTCTGAGTCACCAATTTTTTTTATTTTTTTCTTTCTAACGCTGTACTATTTTGTTATGCAACAGAAAAGAGATATTTCATACTCCTGGTGTTCCAAGAAGAGAAAATTGGGCTCTGAAGGAGTAGGTGATTCTTTTCTCCTTGACATCAACTATAACGTCTGCAGCCAAGTAAATGTTGAAGATTCTTCAGAGCGAGTAATCTATAAAAAGAAAAGGACAACTGAGAGAATTGGAGTTTTTCCGGCAGTCAATGAACCGAAAACCTCTAGTCCCAACGATACCGCACCGGGTTTGCACCATCTATTTGTTCTGATTATTTATTAGGGTGGGAGCTGGCTTACCATGTGTTATTATCAAGCATTATTTTTTAATTATGTCGCGGGTGCTTGCATGCAGTTATTAAATCAATCAACATGAAGAAAGGAGGACCTCGAACATCTTTTTATGATCTGTGCAAGAAACAACAGTGGAAAAGGCCCGACTTTGAATCATCAGAAACTAAGTCAAGGTACTACAAAAACTGGTGTATTTGTTTTGTGTTTTTTTTATTTCTGGCCTCACAATTGTCTTTCTTCGCGTAGAACTCCAATTGACTTTGGTGAAGGCTCAAGTGCGCATTTTAGCAGTTTTGTCTCAAAGATAACGTTGCACATACCCAACTTCGGCGACATTGAATGCACAGGAGATGCTAGACCTGATAAAAAAAGTTCAGAAGATTCTGCAGCACTTGCCATGCTTTATGAGCTTGAGCGGCAAGGCAAACTTATCATTGGTGGATGATC